>NC_088278.1:444571-551759 GCF_036013445.1 Caloenas nicobarica
CGGGGGAGCGGCCGCCTGCGGGGGTGGGAGGCTCACCCGGACGCCTGGGTCCCCTCCTGGATGCCTGGGTCCCGCCCCCCCGAACTCTTGGGTCCCACCCCGAACTCCTGGGTCCCTCCCGAACTCCTGGGTCCCCTCCCGAACTCCTGGGTCCCCTCCTGAACTCCTGGGTCCTCCCCGAACTCCTGGGTCCATCCTGAACTCCTGGGTCCTCCCCGAACTCCTGGGTCCCCCCCGAACTCCTGGGTCCCCTCCCGAACTCCTGGGTCCCCTCCTGAACTCTTGGGTCCTCCCCGAACTCCTGGGTTCCCCCCGAACTCCTGGGTCCCCTCCCGAACTCCTGGGTCCCCTCCTGAACTCTTGGGTCCTCCCCGAACTCCTGGGTCCCCCCCGAACTCCTGGGTCCTCCCCGAACTCCTGGGTCCCCTCCCGAACTCCTGGGTCCTCCCCGAACTCCTGGGTCCATCCTGAACTCCTGGGTCCTCCCCGAACTCCTGAGTCCCCCCCGAACTCCTGGGTCCCCTCCCGAACTCCTGGGTCCCCCCCGAACTCCTGGGTCCCCTCCCGAACTCCTGGCTCCTCCCCGAACTCCTGGGTCCCCCCCGGACGCCTGGGTCCCTCCCGAACTCCTGGGTCCCCCCCGAACTCCTGGGTCCCCCCCGAACTCCTGGGTTCCCCGGCGGGGGCGGGCGGAGCAGAGGAGCGGAGCGTGGAATCCCCCGCTGCTACGTCACGGGGATTCCCACTACGTCATCGCCCGTCCCGGCTGGGGCCCCGCCCACTCGATCCCCTGTCCAGGGGATCCCCCCCCCTCCCCCAGGGGCCGAGTCGGGGAACCCAGGCGTCCGGGAGGGACCCAGGAGTTCGGGGAGAGACCCAGGAGTTCGGGAGGGACCCAAGTGATGGGGGACCCAGGAGTTCGGGAGGGACCCAGGAGTTCGGGAGGGACCCAAGTGATGGGGGACCCAGGAGTTCGGGAGGGACCCAGGAGTTCGGGGAGAGACCCAGGAGTTCGGGAGGGACCCAGGAGTTCGGGGGGGACCCAGGAGTTCGGGAGGGACCCAGGAGTTCGGGGAGAGACCCAGGAGTTCGGGAGGGACCCAGGAGTTCGGGGGGGACCCAGGAGTTCGGGAGGGACCCAAGTGATGGGGGACCCAGGAGTTCGGGAGGGACCCAGGAGTTCGGGAGGGACCCAAGTGATGGGGGACCCAGGAGTTCGGGAGGGACCCAGGAGTTCGGGAGGGACCCCCCAGCCCCTTAAAGAGCCCTCACCCCCCTCCGGCTTCCTCTTAAAGGCGCCGCGCATCTCTCTTAAAGGGCCAGCGCCCTCTAAAAGCAACTCTTAAAGGGCCAGCAACCCCCTCCCAGTCTCTTAAAGGGCCAGTGCCCC
Source organism: Caloenas nicobarica (assembly GCF_036013445.1). Taxonomy (NCBI): domain Eukaryota; kingdom Metazoa; phylum Chordata; class Aves; order Columbiformes; family Columbidae; genus Caloenas; species Caloenas nicobarica. The sequence continues at coordinate 445,962 of NC_088278.1, forward strand.
CTCCATCAGGTCTCTTAAAGGGCCAGCATCTCCCCCCAAAAGGCCTCTTAAAGGGCCAGCGTCCACTCTCCCGGGTCTCTTAAAGGGCCAGCGCCCCACCGACCCCCCTTAAAGGGCCAGAGTCCCCTCTTTTCCCCTTAAAGGGCCCGCGTACCTCTCTGGGGGCGCATCCCGCCGTGGGGCCGGGGCGGCAATGGGGCCGGGGAGGGAGCGGGGACCGTTATAGGGGGCGAGGCGGGGCTTATGGGGGGCGGGGCTTAGGGCCACCTATAGGCCGCCTATAGGGCCTCCCCCGGACGCCTGGGTCCCCTGTGAGAGGGGGCGCGGGGGCGGAGCGGTGACACCCGGACGCCTGGGTCCCCTGGGGGTGCGGGGGTGGGAGGGAGGGGGTGTCACAAGTCCCCGGACGCCTGGGTTCCCCGCCCGGATGCCTGGGTCCCTCCCGGACGCCTGGGTCCCTCCCGGACGCCTGGGTTCACCTCCGAACTCCTGGGTCCCTCCCGAGCTCCGGGGTTCCCCCCGGACGCCTGGGTCCCTCCCGGACGCCTGGGTTCGCCCCCGCATGACGTCATCGGAGCCGTTTGCAGAAGTGCCGCTCCCCCGCCCCCTCCCTAAAGAAAGAGGGCGCTGGCCCTTTAAGGGCTTCCCCTCCCCCCCGCCCCCCAATCCCGCCCCCATAAGAGTGGGGGGGGATCCCCTCTAGGGGGCGCCGCGTCTGAGAGGGGGGGACCCAGGAGTTCGGGAGGGACCCAGGAGTTCGGGGAGGGACCCAGGAGTTCGGGGGGGACCCAGGAGTTCGGGGCAGGACCCAGGAGTTCGGGAGGGACCCAGGAGTTCGGGGAGGGACCCAGGAGTTCGGGGGAGGACCCAGGAGTTCGGGACAGGACCCAGGAGTTCGGGAGGGACCCAGGAGTTCGGGGAGGGACCCAGGAGTTCGGGGGAGGACCCAGGAGTTCGGGAGGAACCCAGGAGTTCGGGGGGGACCCAGGAGTTCGGGGAGGGACCCAGGAGTTCGGGGCAGGACCCAGGAGTTCGGGAGGGACCCAGGAGTTCGGGGGGGACCCAGGAGTTCGGGGCAGGACCCAGGAGTTCGGGAGGGACCCAGGAGTTCGGGGGGGACCCAGGAGTTCGGGGCAGGACCCAGGAGTTCGGGAGGGACCCAGGAGTTCGGGGGGGACCCAGGAGTGCGGGCCTCCCCCCACAGCCCCCAGGGAACTCCTGGGTCCCCCCTCTAGGAAACTGGGCGTGGTCTCTACTGAGGGGGCGGGGCTTCGGCCTTAAAGGGTCCCGAATGAATTAAGGCTTCATTAAACTGGTCTGTACTGGGAGATACTGGTCTGTACTGGCCCATACTGGGCTCCAGCAGCCGGGCAGGGCTGTACTGGTCTGTACTGGTCTGTACTGGTCCGTACTGGTCTGTACTGGGACCTGGAGAAGGCGGCCGCTCCTGCCGTCCATCACAGACCATACTGGTCCATACTGGTCTGTACTGGTCCATACTGGTCTGTACTGGTCCCTCCTGGGTTTTACTGGCCCATACTGGGCTCCAGCAGCAAGACAGGACTGTACTGGTCTACACTGGTCTGTACTGGTCTGTACAGGGAGCCAGTGGCCAGGCAGGGCTGCACTGGTCTGTACTGGTCTGCACTGGTCTATACTGGTCTGTACTGGGATCTAGAAGCCAGGCAGGGCTGTACTGGTCTGTACTAGTCTGTACTGGTTTGTACTGGTCTGTATTTGCCTATACTGGTCTCTAATGGGATTTAGAGGCCAGAAGGGCTGTACTGGTCTGTACTGGTTTGTACTGGTCTGTACTGGTCTATACTGGTCTCTACTGGGATTTAGAGGCCAGACAGGGCTGTACTGGTCTACACTGGTCTATACTGGTCTATACTGGTCTGTACTGGGATCTAGAAGCCAGGCAGGGCTGTACTGGTCTGTACTGGTTTATACTGGTCTCTACTGGGATTTAGAGGCCAGGCAAGGCTGTACTGGTCTGTACTGGTCTGTACTGCTCTGTACTGGTCTATACTGGTCTGTACTGGGATCTAGAAGCCAGGCAGGGCTGCACTGGTTTATACTGGTCTATACTGGTCTGTACTGGGATCTAGAAGCCAGGCAGCGCTGTACCGGTGTGTACTGGTTTATACTGGTCTATACTGGTCTGTGCTGGTCTGTACTGGGATCTAGAAGCCAGGCAGGGCTGTACTGGTCTGTACTGGTCTATACTGGTCTATACTAGGATTTAGAGGCCAGGCAAGGCTGTACTGGTCTGTACTGGTCTGTACTGGTCTATACTGGTCTATACTGGTCTGTACTGGTCTGTACTGGGATCTAGAAGCCAGGCAGGGCTGCACTGGTTTATACTGGTCTATACTGGTCTATACTGGTCTGTACTGGTCTGTACTGGGATCTAGAAGCCAGGCAGGGCTGCACTGGTCTGTACTGGTTTATACTGGTCTCTACTGGGATTTAGAGGCCAGGCAAGGCTGTACTGGTCTATACTGGTCTGAACTGGGATCTAGAAGCCAGGCAGCGCTGTACTGGCCTATACTGGTCTATACTGGCCTGTACTGGGATCTAGAAGCCGGGCAGGGCTGCACTGGTCTATACTGGTCTATACTGGTCTATACTGGTCTGTACTGGGATCTAGAAGCCAGGCAGCGCTGCACTGGTCTATACTGGTCTATACTGGTCTATACTGGTCTGTACTGGGATCTAGAAGCCAGGCAGGGCTGCACTGGTCTATACTGGTCTGTACTGGTCTGTACTGGGATCTAGAAGCCAGGCAGGGCTGTACTCGTCTATACTGGTCTATACTGGTCTGAACTGGGATCTAGAAGCCAGGCAGCGCTGTACTGGTCTATACTGGTCTGTACTGGGATCTAGAAGCCAGGCAGCGCTGTACTGGTCTATACTGGTCTATACTGGCCTGTACTGGGATCTAGAACCCAGGCAGGGCTGCACTGGTCTATACTGGTCTCTACTGGGATTTAGAGGCCAGGCAGGGCTGCACTGGTCTATACTGGTCTGTACTGGTCTGTACTGGGATCTAGAAGCCAGGCAGGGCTGTACTGGTCTGTACTGGTCTATACTGGTCTATACTAGGATTTAGAGGCCAGGCAGGGCTGTACTGGTCTGTACTGGTCTGTACTGGTCTATACTGGTCTATACTGGTCTGTACTGGTCTGTACTGGGATCTAGATGCCAGGCAGGGCTGCACTGGTCTGTACTGGTTTATACTGGTCTCTACTGGGATTTAGAGGCCAGGCAAGGCTGTACTGGTCTATACTGGTCTGAACTAGGATCTAGAAGCCAGGCAGGGCTGCACTGGTCTGTACTGGTTTATACTGGTCTGTACTGGGATCTAGAAGCCAGGCAGCGCTGCACCGGTGTGTACTGGTTTATACTGGTCTATACTGGTCTATACTGGTCTGTACTGGGATCTAGAAGCCAGGCAGGGCTGCACTGGTCTATACTGGTCTGTACTGGTCTGTACTGGGATCTAGAAGCCAGGCAGGGCTGCACTGGTCTATACTGGTCTGTACTGGTCTATACTGGTCTGTACTGGTTTATACTGGTCTCTACTGGGATTTAGAGGCCAGGCAAGGCTGTACTGGTCTATACTGGTCTGAACTGGGATCTAGAAGCCAGGCAGGGCTGCACTGGTCTGTACTGGTCTGTACTGGTGTGTACTGGTCTATACTGGTCTTTACTGGGATTTAGAGGCCAGGCAGGGCTGCACTGGTCTATACTGGTCTGTACTGGTCTGTACTGGGATCTAGAAGCCAGGCAGGGCTGCACCAGTGTGTACTGGTTTATACTGGTCTATACTGGTCTATACTGGTCTATACTGGTCCCACACCCCCCCCCCCGCCAAGAACAAGACCCAGCAGCACCTTTACTGGGAGGGGGGACACACGATTTACTGGGGGGGGTGACACCAACCGGGGGGTGGTGACACAAACCCGGGGGTGGTGACACCAACCCGAGGGTGGTGACACCAAACTGGGGGGTGGTGACACAAACTGGGGGGCAGGGGACGGGCCCCCCGGTTGGGGGTCACTGCTCCCCCTGCCACCAGTGGTAGAGCTGGTCGCTCAGGATCCCCGTGTAGGTCAGAACGGCCGAGGTGCCCCTGTCATAGGCGTCCCTGGGGACAGGGGGACGTTGGACGTGGGGACGGGGACGGGGACACGGGGGGACGGGGGGACAGGGGGACATAGGACATAGGACATGGGGATATGGGGACAGGGGGACAGGGGGACATAGGACATGGGGACATGGGGATATGGGAACAGGGGGACAGGGGGACATAGGACATGGGGACATGGGGATATGGGGACAGGGGGACAGGAGGATATTGGGGGCAGAGGTGGCACCACCATGACGCCCCCTGTCCCCATGTCCCCCTGTCCCTATATCCCCCTGCCCCATATCCCCATGTCCCCCTGTCCCCATGTCCCCCTGTCCCCATATCCCCATGTCCCATATCCCCATGTCCCCCTGTCCCCATATCCCCCTGTCCCCATGTCCCCCTGTCCCCATATCCCCCATGTCCCCATGTCCCCATATCCCCCTGTCCCCCTGTCCCCTTGTCCCCCTGTCCCCATGTCCCCTGTCCCCATATCCCCATATGTCCATGTCCCCATGTCCCCCTGTCCCCCTGTCCCCATATCCCCCCTGTCCCCCTGTCCCATATCCCCATGTCCCCATGTCCCCATGTCCCCCTGTCCCCATGCCCCCTGTCCCCATGTCCCCATATCCCCCCTGTCCCCCTGTCCCATATCCCCATATCCCCATGTCCCCCTGTCCCCCTGTCCCCATGTCCCCCTGTCCCCATATCCCCCCTGTCCCCCTGTCCCATATCCCCATGTCCCCATGTCCCCATGTCCCCCTGTCCCCATGTCCCCCTGTCCCCATGTCCCATATCCCCCTGTCCCCCTGTCCCATGTCCCCCTGTCCCATGTCCCCCTGTCCCATGTCCCCATGTCCCCCCGTCCCATATCCCCCATGTCCCCATATCCCCATGTCCCCCTGTCCCATGTCCCCATGTCCCCCTGTCCCCCTGTCCCCTGTCCCCCGTCCCCCCGTCCCGTCCCCTCTCACCGCAGCCTCTGGGGGGCTCCGGGCACGCTCAGTCTCCCCCACAGTTCTCGGGTCACCTCCCCCACGCCCCCCAGGTACCCCCAGAGGGGGGAGGGGCGGCCGGGGGGGGGCGGGGCCGAGGGGGCGGCGCCGGCGGCTGCGGGGGAGGGGCCGGTTGGGGGGGGCGGGGGGGCGAGTTGGGGGGGTCTGGGGGTCCGGGGGGGCAATATTGGGGGGTCTGGGGGGGGCAATTTGGGGGGGTCTGGGGGTCCCTGGGGGTCGATTTTGGGGGTTCGGGGTCCGGGGGGGTCAATTTTGGGGTCCCTGGGGGTCGATTTTGGGGGGTCTGGGGGTCCCTGGGGGTCGATTTTGGGGGTTCGGGGTCCGGGGGGGTCAATTTTGGGGTGTCTGGGGGTCGATTTTGGGGTGTCTGGGGGTCCCTGGGGGTCGATTTTGGGGGTTCAGGGTTCGGGGGGGTCAATTTTGGGGTGTCTGGGGGTCCAGGGGGGTCGATTTTGGGGGTTCAGGGGGTTCCGGGGGGGTCAATATTGGGGTGTCTGGGGGTCCGGGGGGGGCAATTTTGGGGGTTCGGGGGGTTCCGGGGGGGTCAATATTGGGGTGTCTGGGGGTCCGGGGGGGGGCAATTTTGGGGGTTCGGGGGGTTCCGGGGGGGTCAATTTTGGGGTGTCTGGGGGTCCCTGGGAGTCAATTTTGGGGGTTCAGCGTTCGGGGGGGTCAATATTGGGGTCCCTGGGGGTCGATTTTGGGGTGTCTGGGGGTCCCTGGGGGTCGATTTTGGGGGTTCAGGGGTCCGGGGGGGTCGATTTTGGGGTCCCTGGAGGTCGATTTTGGGGGTTCAGGGGGTCTGGAGGGGTCAATATTGGGGGGTCTGGGGGTCCCTGGGGGTCGATTTTGGGGGTTCCGGGGGGGTCAATATTGGGGTGTCTGGGGGTCCCTGGGGGTCGATTTTGGGGGTTCAGGGGGTCCCTGGGGGTCGATTTTGGGGGGTCTGGGGGTTCCAGGGGGGTCGATTTTGGGGGTTCCGGGGTGGTCAATACAGGGGGGTCTGGGGGTTCCTGGGGGTCTATTTTGGGGGTTCAGGGGGGTCAATTTTGGGGTGTCTGGGGGTCGATTTTGGGGTGTCTGGGGGTCCCTGGAGGTGGATTTTGGGGCTTCAGGGGGTCTGGGGGGGTCGATATTGGGGTGTTTGGGGGTCCAGGGGGGTCGATTTTGGGGGTTCAGGGGGTCCCTGGGGGTCGATTTTGGGGGTCCGGGATCCGGGGGGGTGAATTTGGGGGGGGGGGGTCTCACCGTCCCAGATCAGCAGCAGCAGCAGCGCCGCCACCACCCGGGTTTTGGGGGGACCCCCGGCCATGATTCACCCTATGGGGGGGGGGGGGAACCCCAAAATTAAAAGGGGGGGTTGTCCCTCCAAATCCCCCCCAAAACCCCATCCCCTTTTCCCCCCATTTTTGGGGTCCCCACCCCCTTCCCCCCCCCATTTTGGGGTCCAACCCCCCCCCAAAACACCCACTCCCCTCCCCCACCCCATTTTTGGGGTTCATCCCCCTCCCCCACCCCCTTTCCCCCCCCCATTTTTGGGGTCCCCACCCCTTTTCCCCCCATTTTTGAGGCTCAACCCCCCCCAAAACACCCCCTCCCCTCCCCCACCCCCCCCTTCCATTTTTTGGGGTTTCCCCCCCTCGTTTCCCCCCATTTTTGGGGTCCCCCCCCCACCTGCTCCGTTGGTCTCGCTCTTCCCCTCCCCCCCCCGCCCCGGTTCCCCCTTTTATGGGGGTGGGTGGGGGAGGGGGAGGGGCCGGGGGGGGCAAAGTTCGGGGACACGGGGCGGGGGGGGGGAGGGGCCAAGGGGGGGGGGGGGAGGGGCGAGACGGGGGGGGGAGAGTGGGGGGAGGGGCGGGTTGGGGGGGTGGGGAATTTGGGGTGGGGGAGGGGCGGGATTTGGGGGCAAAATTTTCGGGGTGTCCCCCCCATATTTCTGGGTCCCCAGCCCCATATTTTCGGGCTCCCCAGCCCCATTTTCGGGGTGCCCCCCCCATTCTTGGGGTCCCCAGCGGCTTATTTTGGGGTCCCCAGGGCCATTTTTGGGGTGTCCTCCCATATTTTGGGGTCCCCAGCCCCATTTTCGGGTGTCCCCCATATTTGGGGTTCCCACCCCATTTTCGGGGTGTCCCCCATATTTCGGGCTCCCCATCCCATTTTTGGGGTGTCCCCCCATATTTCTGGCTCCCAGCCCCATTTTTGGGGTGTCTCCCTGTATTTTGGGCTCCGAGCCTCTTTTTCAGGGTGTCCCCCATATTTTGGGCTCCCCATCCCATTTTTGGGGTCCCCATCCCATTTTTGGGGTGTCCCCCATATTTTGGGGTTCCCACCCCATTTTCGGGTGTCCCCCCATATTTCGGGCTCCCCATCCCATTTTTGGGGTGTCCCCCTGTATTTTGGGGTTCCCACCTCATTTTCGGGGAGTCCCCCCATATTTTGGGCTCCCAGCCCCATTTTTGGGGTGTCCCCCATATTTTGGGCTCCCCATCCCATTTTTGGGGTCTCCATCCCATTTTGGGGTGTCCTCCATATTTCGGGCTCCCCATCCCATTTTTGGGGTGTCCCCCTTTATTTTGGGCTCCCAGCCCCATTTTCAGGGTGTCCCCCCATATTTTGGGTTCCCCATCCCATTTTCGGGGTGTCCCCCATATTTTGGGGTTCCCACCCCATTTTCGGGTGTCCCCCCATATTTCGGGCTCCCCATCCCATTTTTGGGGTGTCCCCCGTATTTTGGGGTTCCCATCCCATTTTTCGGGGTGTCCCCCATATTTTGGGGTTCCCAGCCCCATTTTCAGGGTGTCCCCTCATATTTCGGGCTCCCCATCCCATTTTTGGGATGTCCCCCACATCTTGGGGTTCCCACCCCATTTTTGGGATGTCCCCCATATTTTGGGTTCCCACCCCATTTTCGGGGTGTCCCCAATATTTTGGGGTCCCCATCCCATTTTGGGGTGTCCCCCCATATTTCGGGCTCCCAGCCCCATTTTCGGGGTGTCCCCCATAGTTTGGGTTCCCCATTCCATTTTTGGGGTCCCCATCCCATTTTTGGGGTCCCCACTCCATTTTCGGGGTGTCCCCCATATTTCGGGCTCCCCATCCCATTTTTGGGGTGTCCCCCATATTTCGGGCTCCCCACCCCATTTCGGGGTGTCCCCCCCACCCCAAACCCACAAGACCCCCCCGACTCTCTCATCATCCTTTATTGGGGTGCGAGGTGGGGAACGCCCCGAATCACTATCTCTGGGGGTCCCCAGCCCCATTTTTGGGATGTCCCCCATATTTCGGGCTCCCCATCCCATTTTCGGGGTGTCCCCCCATATTTTGGGGTTCCCATCCCATTTTTGGTGTCCCCATCCCATTTTCGGGGTGTCCCCCATATTTCGGGCTCCCCATCCCATTTTCGGGGTGTCCCCCCCACCCCAAACCCACAAGACCCCCCCGACTCTCTCATCATCCTTTATTGGGGTGCGAGGTGGGGAACGTCCCGAATCACCATCTCTGGGGGTCCCCGGCCCCATTTTCGGGGTGTCCCCCCATATTTTGGGCTCCCCATCCCATTTTTGGGGTCCCCATCCCATTTTTGGGGTGTCCCCCATATTTTGGGCTCCCCATCCCATTTTTGGGGTCCCCATCCCATTTTTGGGGTGTCCCCCCATATTTCGGGCTCCCAGCCCCATTTTCGGGGTGTCCCCCATATTTCGGGCTCCCCATCCCATTTTCAGGCTCCCCATCCCATTTTCGGGGTGTCCCCCCGTATTTTGGGGTTCCCCCCCATTTTCAGGTGTCCCCCCATATTTTGGGCTCCCAGCCCCATTTTTGGGGTGTCCCCCATATTTCAGGCTCCCCATCCCATTTTCGGGGTGTCCCCCCATATTTCGGGCTCCCAGCCCCATTTTTCGGGGTGTCCCCCATATTTCGGGCTCCCCACCCCATTTTTGGGGTGTCCCCCATATTTCGGGCTCCCCATCCCATTTTCAGGCTCCCCATCCCATTTTTGGGGTGTCCCCCATATTTTGGGGTTCCCACCCCATTTTCGGGGTGTCCCCCCATACTTCGGGCTCCCCACCCCATTTTCGGGGTGTCCCCCATATTTTGGGCTCCCCATCCCATTTTCAGGCTCCCCACCCCATTTCGGGGTGTCCCCCCCACCCCAAACCCACAAGACCCCCCGACTCTCTCATCATCCTTTATTGGGGTGCGAGGTGGGGAACGCCCCGAATCACCATCTCTGGGGGTCCCCTCCCCATTTTCGGGGTGGGGGTCCCCCTCAGGGCTCGTGCGGCGGGGGGTCCCCGCGGGCGCCGCGCAGCGCCGCCCAGCGCCGCCGCAGCTCGTCGCCGTCGCGGTGGAGCCTCCGGCGCAGTTTGCGCCCGTAGGCGACCCCCCGACTCTTGAGGTCCCCCCAACTCTGCTCCAGCCACGCCCGCAGCTCGGCGCCGTATTCGGCCGCCCGGGCCCGCGCCGCCTCGGCCTCGGCGGCCACGTTCCGCGCCACGGACGTCACCAGCTGCCTGCGGGGACAACGCGGGGACACACGGGTCAGCCGGGGGACCCCCGGCTCCAGACGGGGGACCCCCAAGTCACTACGGGGACCCCCAAGTCCCCATGGGGCCTACAGTGTCCTATGAGGTCCCCTTGGGGCCCCCAAGTCTCTATGGGGCCTGGGGTGTCATCTTGGGGTCCCCAAGTCACTACGGGGACCCCCAAGTCCCCATGGGGCCTATAGTGTCCCCTTGGGGTCCCCAAGTCACTACGGGGTCCCCCAAGTCACCACGGGATCCCCCAAGTCACTACGGGGTCCCCAAGTCCCCGTGGGGCCTACAGTGTCCTATGGGTCCTATGGGGTCCCCTTGGGGCCCCCAAGTCCCTATGGGGCCCATGGTGTCATCTTGGGGTCCCCCAAGTCACTACGGGGTCCCCCAAGTCACCAGGGGGTCCCCCAAGTCACTACGGGATCCGCCAAGTCCCTATGGGGCCTGGGGTGTCATCTTGGGGTCCCCAAGTCCCTGTGGGGTCCCTCAAGTCCCTACGGGATCTACCCAAGTCCCCATGGGGCCTAAAGTGTCCTATGGGGCCTATGGGGTCGTCTTGGGGTCCCCAAATCACTATGGGGTTCCCCAAGTCCCTACGGGGTCACCCAAGTCCCTATGGGGCCTACAGTGCCCTATGGGGCCTGGGGTGTCATCTTGGGGTCCCCAAGTCACTACGGGGACCCCCAAGTCCCTACGGGACCCACAGTGTCCCTATGGGGCCAATGGTGTCCCCTTGGGGTCCCCAAGTCCCTATGGGGCCCGTGGTGTCATCTTGGGGTCCCCAAGTCACTACAGGGTCCCCCAAGTCCCTACGGGACCCACAGTGTCCCTATGGGGCCTTGGCGCCCCCTTGGGGCCCCCAAGTCCCTATGGGGCCCATGGTGTCATCTTGGGGTCCCCAAGTCACTACGGGGACCCCCAAGTCACTACGGGATCCCCCAAGTCCCTACGGGATCCACCAAGTCCCCGTGGGGCCTACAGTGTCCCTGTGGGGCCTACAGTGTCCCTATGGGGCCTATGGGGTCCCCTTGGGGCCCCCAAGTCCCTATGGGGCCCATGGTGTCATCTTGGGGTCCCCAAGTCCCCATGGGGCCCATGGTGTCATCTTGGGGTCCCCAAGTCACTACGAGGTCCCCCAAGTCCCTACGGGATCCACCAAGTCCCCATGGGGTCCCCCAAGTCACTACGGGATCCACATTGTCCCTATGGGGCCTATGGTGCCCCCTTGGGGCCCCCAAGTCCCTATGGGGCCTGGGGTGTCATCTTGGGGTCCCCAAGTCACTACGGGGACCCCCAAGTCCCTACGGGATCCACCAAGTCCCTATGGGGCCTACAGTGTCCTATGGGGCCTATGGGGTCCCCTTGGGGCCCCCAAGTCCCTATGGGGCCCATGGTGTCATCTTGGGGTCCCCGAGTCACTACGGGGTCCCTCAAGTCACCACGGGGTCCCCCAAGTCCCTACGGGACCCACAGTGTCCCTATGGGGCCTATGGGGTCCCCTTGGGGCCCCCAAGTCCCTATGGGGCCTGGGGTGTCATCTTGGGGTCCCCAAATCCCTATGGGGTCCCCAAGTCACTACGGGGTCCCCCAAGACCCTATGGGGCCTACAGTGTCCTATGGGGTCTATGGGGTCCCCTTGGTGCCCCCAAGTCCCTATGGGGCCCGTGGTGTCATCTTGGGGTCCCCAAGTCACTACGGGGTCCCCAAGTCCCTATGGGACCCACATTGTCCCCACGGGGCCCACAGTGCCCTATGGGGCCCACGGCCTTTGGGGTCCCGTCCTCCCCAATTTTGGGGTCCCCCCTCTTTTCTGTCTCCCCCCATTTAATTCTCCCCCCCAAATTTTGGGGTCCCCCCCCTATTTTATGTCCCCCCCCCCCGATTGTGGGCTGTGTCCCCCCCATTTTTGGGGTCCCCCCATTTCTTATCCCCCCCATTTTCTGTTCCCCCCCATTTTCTGTCCCCCCCCCATTTTTGGGGTCCCCCCCCTTTTTTATCCCCCCCATTTTTTACCCCCCCCCCCATTTTTTGTTCCCCCCACTTTTGGGGTTCCCCCCATTTTTTTAATCCCCCCCCATTTTGGGGTCCCCCCCCATTTTCTGTCCCCCCCCATTTTCTGTCCCCCCCCCATTTTGGGTTGCCCCCATTTCATGCCCCCCCCAGTTTTAGGGTCCCCCCCCATTTTATGTCCCCCCTAGTTTCTGTCCCCCCCCATTTTTGGGGTTCCCCCATTTTATATTCCCCCTGTTTCCTGTCCCCCCATTTCCTGCCCCCCCATTTCCTGTCCATTTCCTGTCCCCCCGTTTCCTGTCCCCCCGTTTCCTGTCCCCCCCATTTCCTGTCCCCCCTGTTTCCTGTCCCCCCATTTTCTGTCCCCCTATTTCCTGTCCCCCCCATCCCATGTCCCCCCATTTCCTGTCCCCCCCATTTCCCGCCCCCCTATTTCCTGTCCCCCCATTTCCTGCCCCCCCACTTCCTGTCCATTTCCTGTCCCCCCATTTCCCGCCCCCCCATTTCCTGCCCCCCCATTTCCTGTCCATTTCCTGTCCCCCTATTTCCTGTCCCCCCATTTCCTGTCCCCCCCATTTCCCGCCCCCCCCCATTTCCTGCCCCCCCATTTCCTCCCCCCCCTACTTCCTGTCCCCCCGTCTCCCGCCCCCCCCATTTCCTGCCCCCCCCCCATTTCCTCCCCCCCCCCCATTTCCTCCCCCCCCCATTTCCGGCCCCCCGGTGCCCCCCCGCTTCCCGCCCCCCATCCATTTCCGGCCCCCGGTGCCCCCCCATTTCCTCCCCCCCCCATTTCCGGCCCCCGGTGCCCCCCCGCTTCCCGCCCCCCCCCATTTCCGGCCCCCCGGTGCCCCCCCCATTTCCTCCCCCCCCCATTTCCGGCCCCCCGGTGTCCCCCCCATTTCCTCCCCCTCCCATTTCCGGCCCCGGTGCCCCCCGCTTCCCGCCCCCCCCCATTTCCGGCCCCCCGGTGTCCCCCCCATTTCCTCCCCCCCATTTCCGGCCCCCGGTGCCCCCCCCATTTCCTCCCCCCCCATTTCCGGCCCCGGTGCCCCCCCGCTTCCCGCCCCCCACTCACCGCGCCCCGCGCAGCAGCGCCCCCCCCCGCGCCGGGGCCGCCTCGCGCTCGGCCCCTCCCCCCAGGAGGCGCCACCAGCCGCAGGGGGGGAGGGGCGGGGGGAGGGGGGGGCGGGGCTCGCGCTGGGGGGCGGGGCCGCCCCGCGACCTGGGGGGCAGCGGGGGTCAGGGGGGGGGCACTGGGGGGGGCACTGGGGGATACTGGGGGGACAATGGGGGGCACTGGGGGGGGTACTGGGGGGAACTGGGGGGACAATGGGAGATGTTGGGGGGCACTGGGGGGTACTGGGGGGGTATACTGGGGGGCACTGGGGGGGATACTGGGGGGACAATGGGGGATACTGGGGGATACTGGGAGATACTGGGGGGCACTGGGGAGATATTGGGGGATACTGGGAGATACTGGGGGATACTGGGGGGGGCAATGGGAGATACTGGGGGGCACTGGGGGGGTACTGGGGGGATATACTGGGGGGACAATGGGGGATACTGGGGGATACTGGGAGATATTGGGGGGCACTGGGGAGATATTGGGGGGCAATGGGGGGCACTGGGGGGAACTGGGGAGATATTGGGGGGACAATGGGAGATACTGGGGGGACAATGGGGGGCACTGGGGGATACTGGGGGGACACTGGGGGATACTGGGAGATATTGGGGGGCACTGGGAGATATTGGGGGGCACTGGGGGGACAATGGGAGATATTGGGGGATACTGGGGGACACTGGGGGGGACAATGGGAGATGACGCTGGGGGATACTGGGGGGCACTGGGGGGGCAAGGGGAGATATTGGGGGGACAATGGGGGAACAGGGGGGGATACTGGGGGGATACTGGGGGAAACTGGGAGATATTGGGGGGACAACGGGGGGAACTGGGGGGCACTGGGGGGGTACTGGGGGATACTGGGGATACTGGGGGGACAAGGGGGGGAACTGGGGGACACTGGGGGACACTGGGGACACTGTGGACATTTGGGGGACACTGGGGGTGACACTGGGGACACTGGGGGACACTGCGGTGACAATGGGGTGACAATGGAGAGACACTGGGGAGACATTGGGGGGACACTGGGGTGACATTGGGGGGACACTGGGGTGACATTGGGGACACTGGGGTGACACTGGGGTGACATTGGGGACAATGGGGGGACAATGGGGTGACACTGTGGGGACACTGGGGACACTGTGGACACTGGAGGGACATTGGGGTGACATTTGGGACACTGGGGAGACATTGGGGTGACACTGGGGTGACACTGGGGACACTGGGGTGACATTGGGGACACTGGGGGTGACACTGGGGGGACATTGGGGACACTGGGGTGACACTGGGGTGACATTGGGGACACTGGGGTGACACTGTGGGGACACTGTGGACATTTGGGGGACAATGGGGGGACATTTGGGACACTGGGGGGGACACTGGGGACACTGGGGGAGACATTGGGGACACTGGGGTGACATTGGGGTGACACTGGGGTGACAATGGGGACACTGGGGTGACATTGGGGACACTGGGGTGACATTGGGGTGACACTGGGGACACTGGGGTGACACTGGGGGGACACTGGGGACATTTGGGGGACAATGGGGGACACTGGGGTGACATTTGGGACACTGGGGGGGACACTGGGGACACTGGGGGTGACACTGTGGGGACACTGGGGACATTGGGGACACTGGGGGGACATTGGGGACACTGGGGGACACTGGGGTGACACTGGGGACACTGGGGTGACATTGGGGTGACACTGGGGTGACAATGGGGACACTGGGGTGACATTGGGGACACTGGGGTGACAATGGGGGGACACTGGGGGGACACTGGGGTGACAATGGGGACACTGGGGTGACACTGTGGGGACACTGTGGACATTTGGGGGACAATGGGGTGACATTGGGGACACTGGGGGGGACATTTGGGACACTGGGGGAGACATTGGGGACACTGGGGTGACACTGGGGGGACACTGGGGACATTTGGGGGACAATGGGGGGACATTGGGGACACAGGGGTGACACTGGGGTGACACTGGGGTGACATTGGGGTGACACTGGGGTGACAATGGGGACACTGGGGTGACATTGGGGACACTGGGGTGACATTGGGGTGACACTGGGGACACTGGGGCCACTGACCCGCCAGCAGCGCCGCTGCCACCAGCGTCACCCAGAACTTCATGGGGACACCTGGGGGGGGGGGACACACACACAGGGGGGTCCCCAAAGTGTCCCCAACGTGTCCCCAACGTGTCCCCACCCCCCCCCGGCCCCAGCGCGGCCTTTGTCCCCAAGCCCTGGCCCTTGGCCCCAACGTGTCCCCAATGTCCCCACCCCGCCCCCCCCCCCCCCCCGTCTGTCCCCACCCCCCGTGTCCCTTGTCCCCAACCTGCCCCTTGGCCCCAAAAGTGTCCCCAACCCCACCCCCAAAGTGTCACCGACGCGTCCCTCCCCGTGTCACCAGTGGCCCCCAAGTGTCCCCAATGTCCCCACCTTGTCCCCAAATGTCCCCAAAGTGTCCCCAGCCCTCCATGTCCCCCAATGTCCCCAACTCCCCCATCCCCAAATGTCCCCAAAGTGTCCCCAGTGTCCCCACCCCCCCATGTCCCCAACCCGCCCCTTGTCCCCCAATGTCCCCAATTGTCCCCTCGTGTCCCCAATGTCCCCACCCCCCCATGTCCCCAACCTGCCCCTTGTCCCCAATGTCCCCAAATGTCCCCAATATCCCCCCCCATGTCCCCAACCCCGTATCCCCATCGCATCCCCCCCCCCCGACAATGTCCCCAACCTGTCCCCAAAGTGTCCCCATCGTGTCCCCCAACCTGCCCCTTGTCCCCACCCCCCCCCCACCCCCCCCGTGTCCCCACATGTCCCCAAAGTGTCACCTGCGCTCTCGGGCTCCCTCTGTCCCCACAAACCCGGGGGGGCCCCTTTAAATACCCCGGGAGGGGGCGTGGCCAAGGGAGGGGGGCGTGGCCAGGGAGGGGGCGTGGCCGGGGAGGGGGCGTGGCCGAGTGATGGGGCGTGGCCGAGTGAGTGGGCGTGGCCGAGGGAGGGGGGGCGTGGCCGGGGAGGGGGGCGCGGCTGAGGGAGGAGGCGTGGCCAGGGGAGGGGGCGTGGTCGAGGGAAGGGATTCCCCGTGACGTCACCCCGGTGGGCGGGGCCTCCGCTGGACTTGGAACCCCCGACGTGGCGGTTTCGGGGGGGAGGGGGGGGGGAGCAAAATTGGGGTTAAAAGCCTCAAAATTGGGGCTGATTCCGCCCCCAACACCAAAAAAAAGGGGCTGAGCCACCCCCCCCCAAGTGTGGGGCGGTTGCCCCCCAAAATTAGGGGGAATACCCCAAGATTGGGGTTAAAACCCTCAAAATCCCCAAGTTTGGGGGGGGGGAAATCCCAAGTCTGGGGTTACCCCCCCCACCCCGAACTCCTGGGTCCCCCCCGAACTCCTGAGTCCCCCCCGAACTCCTGGGTCCCCTCCCGAACTCCTGGGTCCCTCCTGAACTCCTGGGTCCCTCCCCGAACTCCTGGGTCCCCCCTGAACTCCTGGGTCCCTCCTGAACTCCTGGGTCCCTCCCCGAACTCCTGGGTCCCCCCCTGAACTCCTGGGTCCCTCCTGAACTCCTGGGTCCCTCCCGAACTCCTGGGTCCTCTCCCGAACTCCTGGGTCCCTCCCGAACTCCTGGGTCCTCTCCCGAACTCCTGGGTCCCTCCCCGAACTCCTGGGTCCCCCCTGAACTCCTGGGTCCCCTCCCGAACTCCTGGGTCCCTCCCCGAACTCCTGGGTCCCCCCCTGAACTCCTGGGTCCCTCCTGAACTCCTGGGTCCCTCCCGAACTCCTGGGTCCTCTCCCGAACTCCTGGGTCCCTCCCGAACTCCTGGGTCCTCTCCCGAACTCCTGGGTCCCTCCCCGAACTCCTGGGTCCCCCCTGAACTCCTGGGTCCCTCTCGAACTCCTGGGTCCCCTCCCGAACTCCTGGGTCCCTCCCGAACTCCTGGGTCCCTCCCCGAACTCCTGGGTCCCTCTCGAACTCCTGGGTCCCCCCAGTCTGACCAGTCTCTTTATTGCGGGCGGAGCTTCCGCCGCCTTTAAATTAAAATACAAAATAAACCCCGAACCAACCGAAATTGTCCCGAAAAAATAAAAAACACCCCAAAAAAACCCCCCAAAGTGCGTAAAAAAGCCCCAAAAATTTTACAAAGGGGGGGTGGGGGGGTCCTGTGGGTGTCACCCATGGGTGGCCCTGGGTGGGGTGGGGAAAGGGGGGGGTTGGTGGCATCTCGGGGGCTCCCGGGGGCACCTCGAGGTCTCCGTGAGGTCCCAATGGGTGGGGGGGGGTCACCCAATGGGTGGGGGTGTCCCCAAGGGTGTCCCCGTGTCACCCATGGGTGCTCCCCATTGGCTGGTGGCATCTCCGGAGCTTCCGTGTCTCAACTCCAGCTGCTCCCAGTTGACCGTTGGGTGCTCCCAGTTGACTGTTGGCTGCTCCCAGTTGACCGTTGGGTGCTCCCAGTTGACCGTTGGCTGCTCCCAGTTGACTGTTGGCTGCTCCCAGTTGACCGTTGGGTGCTCCCAGTTGACTGTTGGCTGCTCCCAGTTGACCGTTGGGTGCTCCCAGTTGACTGTTGGCTGCTCCCAGTTGACCGTTGGGTGCTCCCAGTTGGCCGTTGGGTGCTCCCAGTTGGCCGTTGGCTGCTCCCAGTTGACCGTTGGGTGCTCCCAGTTGGCCGTTGGCTGCTCCCAGTTGACCGTTGGGTGCTCCCCAGCACCCATGGGTGCTCCACATTGACTTGGAGGCATCTCCAGAGCTTCCCTAGCTCATCTCCAGCACCTCCCCATGACCATCGGGTGCTCCCAGTTGACTTGAGGACATCTCAAGGGCTTCCCCGTCTCATCTCCAGCATCTCCCCAGCACCCATGGGTGCTCCACATTGACTTGAAGGCATCTCCAGAGCTTCCCCATCTCATCACCAGTTGCTCCCCATGACCGTTGGGTGCTCCCAGTTGACTCTTGGGTGCTCCACATTGACTTGGAGGCATCTCCAGAGCTTCCCCATCTCATCACCAGTTGCTCCCATGACCATTGGGTGCTCCCAGTTGACTTGGAGGCATCTCCAGAGCTTCCCCATCTCATCACCAGTTGCTCCCATGACCATTGGGTGCTCCCAGTTGACTCTCAGCTGCTCCCAGTTGACTTGGAGGCATCTCCAGACCTTCTGTATCTCATCTCCAGTTGCTCCTCCATGACCACTGGGTGCTCCCAGTTGACTCTCGGGTGCTCCCAGTTGACTTGAAGGCATCTCCAGAGCTTCCCCATCTCGTCACCAGTTGCTCCCCATGACCATTGGGTGCTCCCAGTTGACTCTCAGCTGCTCCCAGTTGACTCTTGGGTGCCCCCAGTTGACTCTTGGGTGCTCCCAGTTGACTTGAAGGCATCTCCAGAGCTTCCCCATCTCATCACCAGTTGCTCCCCATGACCATTGGGTGCTCCCAGTTGACTTGGAGGCATCTCCAGACCGTCTGTATCTCATCACCAGTTGCTCCCCATGACCGTTGGGTGCTCCCAGTTGACTTGGAGGCATCTCCAGACCTTCTGTATCTCATCTCCAGTTGCTCCTCCATGACCATTGGGTGCTCCCAGTTGACTCTCGGGTGCTCCCAGTTGACTTGAAGGCATCTCCAGAGCTTCCCCATCTCGTCACCAGTTGCTCCCCATGACCATTGGGTGCTCCCAGTTGACTCTCAGCTGCTCCCAGTTGACTCTTGGGTGCCCCCAGTTGACTCTTGGGTGCTCCCAGTTGACTTGGAGGCATCTCCAGAGCTTCCCCATCTCATCACCAGTTGCTCCCCATGACCATTGGGTGCTCCCAGTTGACTCTCAGCTGCTCCCAGTTGACTTGGAGGCATCTCCAGACGTTCTGTATCTCATCTCCAGTTGCTCCTCCATGACCATCGGGTGCTCCCAGTTGACTTGGAGGCACCTCCAGACCTTCCATATCTTGTCCCCAGTTGCTCCCCATGACCATTGGGTGCTCCCAGTTGACTTGGAGGCATCTCCAGACCTTCTGTATCTCATCACCAGTTGCTCCCCATGACCGTTGGGTGCTCCCAGTTGACTCTTGGGTGCTCCCAGTTGACTTGGAGGCATCTCCAGACCTTCTGTATCTCATCACCAGTTGCTCCCCATGACCGTTGGGTGCTCCCAGTTGACTTGGAGGCATCTCCAGAGCTTCCCCATCTCATCACCAGTTGCTCCCCATGACCGTTGGGTGCTCCCAGTTGACTCTTGGGTGCTCCCAGTTGACTTGAAGGCACCTCCAGAGCTTCCCCATCTCATCACCAGTTGCTCCCCATGACCATTGGGTGCTCCCAGGTGACTTGGAGGCATCTCCAGACCTTCTGTATCTCATCACCAGTTGCTCCCCATGACCGTTGGGTGCTCCCAGTTGACTCTTGGGTGCTCCCAGTTGACTTGAAGGCATCTCCAGAGCTTCCCCATCTCATCACCAGTTGCTCCCCATGACCATTGGGTGCTCCCAGTTGACTTGGAGGCATCTCCAGAGCTTCCCCATCTCATCACCAGTTGCTCCCCATGACCGTTGGGTGCTCCCAGTTGACTTGGAGGCATCTCCAGACCTTCTGTATCTCATCACCAGTTGCTCCCCATGACCGTTGGGTGCCCCCAGTTGACTCTTGGGTGCTCCCAGTTGACTTGTAGGCATCTCCAGAGCTTCCCCATCTCATCACCAGTTGCTCCCCATGACCGTTGGGTGCTCCCAGTTGACTTGAAGGCACCTCCAGACCTTCTGTATCTCATCACCAGTTGCTCCCCATGACCGTTGGGTGCCCCCAGTTGACTCTCGGGTGCCCCCAGTTGACTTGAAGGCACCTCCAGACCTTCTACCTCCCCTCCCCACGACCCCCACCGACCGTTACCACCCCCAGCACCCCCCATCTCTCCTCGGCCGCCCCCCGGGCGCCCCCCGCACCCATCGGGCGCCCGGCGCTCAGTTGAGGAAGCGCCGGCAGCGCTTGGCGCCGCAGTTGCAGGGCAGCTTGGCGGCCGGTTCCTCGATGGGGAACTTGTAGTCGTAGGTGAGCTCCTCCCCGCGCAGGATGCGGCGCAGGGCGAAGATGACGATGTGCTTGTGTCCCTCCACCTGGATGACGCGCGAGTAGCAGTTGGGCTCGCACGAGTGGTTGATGAAGCGGGCGGCCGAGCCGTGCATGGTGGCGTCCACCACCTCGGCGTCGTCGATGCGGAACATGTAGCAGCCGATGCCCTGGGGACATTTGGGGACGTTTAGGGACGTCAGGGGGACGTGGGGGCGTTGGACGTGGCCAAGGGATGGGGACACCGTCGAGGGATGGGACACGGTTGTGGGTCGGGAGATCTGGAGACCGTTAATGGATGGGACAGAGTCAACGGATGGGACAAGCAAGGGATGGGGACATGGGGATGGCCAAGAGATGGGGACATCATCAAGGGATGGGGACATGGGGATGGCCAAGAGATGGGGACATCATCAAGGGATGGGGACATGGGGATGGCCAAGAGATGGGGACACCATCAAGGGATGGGGACATGGGGATGGCCAAGAGATGGGGACATCATCAAGGGATGGGGACATGGGGATGGCCAAGAGATGGGGACACCATCAAGGGATGGGACACCATCAAGGGATGGCGACATGGGGACAAGGTCAATAGATGGGGACACCATCAATGGATAGGACGCAATCAAGGGATGGGGACGTGGAACAGCTGATGCCCTGGGGACAGCGGGGGGACGTTTGGGGACGTCGGAGGATGGGGACATCACCAAGGGATGGGGCCATGGGGACGTTGGGTATGGTCAAGGGATGGGGACACCATCAAGGGATGGGACATGGTCAATGGATGGGACACCATGGAGGGATGGGGACATTGGTGACGTTGGGTATGGCCAAGAGATGGGGACACCATCAATGGATGGGGACATGGGGACATGGGGACAAGGTCAATGGATGGGGACACCATCAAGAGATGGGACACAGTTGGGGCTCAGGAGATCCGGAGACCATCAAGGGATGGGACGTGGTCAATGGATGGGGACATTGGGGACGTTGGGTATGGCCAAGAGATGGGGACACCATCAATGGATGGGACACCATCAAGGGATGGGGACATCGGGGACATTGGGTATGGCCAAGAGATGGGGACACCATCAATGGATGGGACACCATCGAGGGATGGGGACATCGGGGACGTTGGGTATGGCCAAGAGATGGGGACACCATCAATGGATGGGACACAATCAAGGGATGGGGACATCGGGGACGTTGGGTATGGCCAAGAGATGGGGACACCATCAATGGATAGGACACAATCAAGGGGTGGGGACACCATCAATGGATGGGGACATGGGGACAAGGTCAATGGATGGGGACACCATCAAGAGATGGGACATGGAACAGCTGGTGCCCTGGGGAGACACTGGGGACATTGGTCAGGAGATGGGGACACTGGGGACATGGGGATGTTGGCGATGGCCAAGAGATGGGGACACCATCAAGGGATGGGACACGGTCGATGGATGGGGACATGGGGACAAGGTCGATGGATGGGGACACCGTCACGAGATGGGACGCGGTCAATGGATGGGGACATGGGGACAAGGTCGATGGATGGGGACACCGTCACGAGATGGGACACGGTCAATGGATGGGGACATGGGGACAAGGTCAATGGATGGGGACACCATCAAGGGATGGGGACACTGGGACATTGGGCATGGCCAAGAGATGGGGACACCATCAAGGGACGGGGACATGGGGACAAGGTCAGTGGATGGGGACACCATCAAGGGACGGGGACGTGGAGCAGCCAATGCCCTGGGTGGGGACACTGGGGACATTAGTGGGATATGGGGACATTGGACGTGGTCAATGGATGGGGACACCATCAAGAGATGGGGACACTGGGGATGCTCAAGGGATGGGGACATCACCAAGGGACGGGGACACCACCAATGGACGGGACACGGTCAAGAGATGGGGACACCATCAAGGGACGGGGACATGGGGACATGGGGACAAGGTCAATGGATGGGGACACCATCAAGAGATGGGACACGCTCGGGGCTCAGGAGATCCGGAAACCATCAAGGGATGGGACGTGGTCAATGGATGGGGACATTGGGGACGTTGGGTATGGCCAAGAGATGGGGACACCATCAATGGATGGGACACAATCAAGGGATGGGGACATCGGGGACGTTGGGTATGGCCAAGAGATGGGGACACCATCAATGGATGGGACACCATCGAGGGATGGGGACACAATCAAGGGATGGGACACAATCAAGGGATGGGGACATTGGGGACATTGGGTATGGCCAAGAGATGGGGACACCATCAATGGATGGGACACCATCGAGGGATGGGGACACAATCAAGGGATGGGACACAATCAAGGGATGGGGACATTGGGGACATTGGGTATGGCCAAGAGATGGGGACACCATCAATGGATGGGACACAATCAAGGGGTGGGGACACCATCAATGGATGGGGACATGGGGACATGGGGACAAGGTCAATGGATGCGGACACCATCAAGAGATGGGACACGCTCGGGGCTCAGGAGATCCGGAGACCATCAAGGGATGGGACGTGGTCAATGGATGGGGACATTGGGGACGTTGGGTATGGCCAAGAGATGGGGACACCATCAATGGATGGGACACAATCAAGGGATGGGGACATCGGGGACGTTGGGTATGGCCAAGAGATGGGGACACCATCAATGGATGGGACACCATCGAGGGATGGGGACACAATCAAGGGATGGGACACAATCAAGGGATGGGGACATTGGGGACATTGGGTATGGCCAAGAGATGGGGACACCATCAATGGATGGGACACAATCAAGGGGTGGGGACACCATCAATGGATGGGGACATGGGGACATGGGGACAAGGTCAATGGATGCGGACACCATCAAGAGATGGGACACGCTCGGGGCTCAGGAGATCCGGAGACCATCAAGGGATGGGACGTGGTCAATGGATGGGGACATCGGGGACGTTGGGTATGGCCAAGAGATGGGGACACCATCAATGGATGGGACACAATCAAGGGATGGGGACATCGGGGACGTTGGGTATGGCCAAGAGATGGGGACACCATCAATGGATGGGACACCATCGAGGGATGGGGACACAATCAAGGGATGGGACACAATCAAGGGATGGGGACATTGGGGACATTGGGTATGGCCAAGAGATGGGGACACCATCAATGGATGGGACACAATCAAGGGATGGGGACACTGGGACATTGGGCATGGCCAAGAGATGGGGACACCATCAAGGGATGGGGACACCATCAAGGGACAGGGACATGGGGACAAGGTCAATGGATGGGGACACCATCAAGGGATGGGGACGTGGAGCAGCCAATGCCCTGGGGGGGGACACTGGGGACATTAGTGGGATATGGGGACATTGGACGTGGTCAATGGATGGGGACACCATCAAGAGATGGGGACACTGGGGATGCTCAAGGGATGGGGACATCACCAAGGGACGGGGACACCACCAATGGACGGGACACGGTCAAGAGATGGGGACGCCACCAAGGGACGGGGACATGGGGACGTTGGGGACGTTTGGGATGGTCAAGAGATGGGGACATTGGTCAAGGGATGGGGACACCATCCACGGATGGGACACGGTTGGGGACGGGGACATCACCAAGGGACGGGGACACGGAGCAGCCGATGCCCTGGGGGGCACATTGGGACACCCCGAGGTCCACCAGGTGGCCCCAAGGTATCCCCAACGTCCCCAAGGTGTCCCCAGGGTGTCCCCATGTCCCAAGGGTGCCCCTAAAGTGTCCCCAAGGTGTCCCCAAGCTCCCATTTCACCATCAACCTCCTCCCAGTTGCTTGCGAGGGGGCCCCTAAAATGCCCTCAAACTGTCCCCGAAGTGTCCCCATGTCCCCAAGGTGTCCCCAAGGTGTCCCCAAGATGTCCCCAAGGTGTCCCCAAGGTGTCCCCAAGGTGTCCCCAAGGCCCCATTTCACCACCCACCTCCTCCCAGGTGCTTTGAAGCACCAAGTGGATGATGCCCCAGGTCCCCGGGGAGCCCCCAAAGTGTCCCCAGAGTGTCCCCGAGGTCCCCAGGGCGTCCCCACCTTGCTGTCGTAGAACTTCTCGCGCTTGTCGGTGAGGACGGAGCGCACGACGATCCCCGAGTACTCGATCACCATCTCCCCGGCCTCGATGTTGCGCTTGCAGAACAGCCCCCGGCCGTGGATGGCGGAGCTGGGGACACGGGGACATCATGGGGACACGGGGACATCAGGGGGACATGGGGGACATGGGACATCATGGGGACACGGGGACATCATGGGGACATGGGGGACATGGAGACATGGGGACATCATGGGGACATGGGACATCATGGGGACATGGGGGACACGGGGACATCATGAGGACATGGGGGACATGGGGACATCATGGGGACATGGGGGACATGGGGACATCATGGGGACATGGGGACATGGGGGACATGGAGACATGGGACATCATGGGGACATGGGGGACATCATGGGGACATGGGACATCATGGGGACATGGGGGACATGGGGACATGGGGGACATGGAGACATGGGGACATCATGGGGACATGGGGACATCATGGGGACACAGGGACATGGGACATCATGGGGACACAGGGACATCATGGGGACATGGGGACATGGGGGACATGGGGACATCATGGGGACATGGGGGACATCATGGGGACATGGGGGACAGGGGACATCATGGGGACATGGGGACATGGGGGACATGGAGACATGGGGACATCAGGGGGACATGGGGGACATGGGACATCATGGGGACATGGGACATCATGGGGACACAGGGACATCATGGGGACATGGGGACATCATGGGGACATGGGGGACACGGGGACATCATGAGGACATGGGGACATCATGGGGACATGGGGACATGGGGGACATGGGGACATCATGGGGACATGGGGACATGGGGACATGGGGGACATGGAGACATGGGGACATCAGGGGGACATGGGGGACATGGGGACATCATGGGGACATGGGGACATGGGGACATGGGGGACATGGAGACATGGGGACATCATGGGGACATGGGGACATCATGGGGACACGGGGACATGGGACATCATGGGGACACAGGGACATCATGTGGACACGGGGACATCATGGGGACACGGGGACATCATGGGGACATGGGGACATGGGACATCATGGGGACACAGGGACATCATGGGGACATGGGGACATCATGGGGACATGGGGACATGGGACATCATGGGGACACGGGGACATGGGGACATGGGACATCATGGGGACACGGGGACATCATGGGGACATGGGGACATGGGACATCATGGGGACACGGGGACATCATGGGGACACGGGGACATCATGAGGACATGGGGACATGGGACATCATGGGGACACGGGGACATCATGGGGACATGGGGACATCATGAGGACATGGGGACATGGGACATCATGGGGACACGGGGACATCATGGGGACATGGGGGACATGGGGACATGGGGGACATGGGGACATGGGACATCATGGGGACATGGGGACATGGGACATCATGGGGACACGGGGACATCATGGGGACATGGGGGCATCATGGGGACATGGGGACATGGGACATCATGGGGACACGGGGACATCATGGGGACATGGGGGACATGGGGACATGGGGGACATGGGGACACGGGGACATCATGGGGACATGGGGACATGGGGGACATGGGGACATCATGGGGACATGGGGACATGGGACATCATGGGGACACGGGGACATCATGGGGACATGGGGACATGGGACATCATGGGGACACGGGGACATCATGGGGACATGGGGACATGGGACATCATGGGGACATCATGGACATGGGGACATCATGGGAACATGGGGGACATGGGGACATCATGGGGACACGGGGACATCATGGGGACATGAGGACATGGGACATCATGGGGACATGGGACATCATGGGGACATGGGGGACATGGGGGACATGGGATATCATGGGCACATGGGGGACATGGGGGACACGGGGACATTATGAGGACATGGGGACATGGGACATGGGGACACGGGGACATTATGAGGACATGGGAACATCATGGGGACATTATGAGGACATGGGGACATCATGGGGACATGGGGACATGGGGGACATGGGGACACAGGGACATCATGGGGACACGGGGGACATGGGGACACGGGGACATCATGGGGACACGGGGGACATGGGGGACATGGGGACATCATGGGGACATGGGGGACATGGGGACATGGGACATCATGGGGACATGGGGGACATGGGGGACATGGGGACATCATGGGGCCAGGGGGACACGGGGCCAGGGGGCCGGTCGCTCACCGGTAGACGCCGACGCTCTCGCGGTGGCTGCGCTTGAGGTGCCGGAACCGCATGGCCAAGGGCAGCTCCAGGCTGGCGGCGCGGCTGGGGGGGACCCAGGCGTCCGGGAGGGACCCAGGCGTCCGGGCCCCACCCACAGCCCCATGGGGGCTCCTCCCCCAGCCAGGGGGGACCCAGGAGTTCGGGAAGGGACCCAGGAGTTCGGGAGGGACCCAGGAGTTCGGGAGGGACCCAGGAGTTCGGGAAGGGACCCAGGAGTTCGGGAGGGACCCAGGAGTTCGGCAGGGACCCAGGAGTTCGGGAAGGGACCCAGGAGTTCGGGAGGGACCCAGGAGTTCGGGAGGGGACCCAGGCGTCCGGGAGGGACCCAGGTGTCCGGGAGGGACCCAGGAGTTCGGGAGGGGACCCAGGTGTCCGGGCGGGACCCAGGAGTTCGGGAGGGACCCAGGCGTCCGGGCGGGGACCCAGGCGTCCGGGCTCACCGGGGGGGTTTCAGCTGCGTTTCGTCGTCCTCCTCGTCGCGCGGCGCCCCCTGGGGCAGCGCCCGGTGCTGCGACGCCAGGAAGCTGAACATGTCGAAGGTGCACTTCCTGCGGGGGCGGGGCGGTCGGAGCGGCACCCATGGGTGCCCCCCGCCCACCCGGGGCTGCCCCCCCCCCCCCCCAATAGGTGACCCCCCCACCCAATGGGCGACTCCCCAGCCCAGTGGGTGAACTCCCAACCTATCGGTGACCCCCAGCACCCATGGGTGACCCCCAGCACCCATAGGTGACCCCATAACCCATGGGTGACCCCATAACCCATGGGTGACCCCCCAGCACCCATAGGTGACCCCCCACCCATAGGTGACCCCCCCACCCATAGGTGACCCCATAACCCATAGGTGACCCCCCACCCATAGGTGACCCCCCCACCCATAGGTGACCCCATAACCCATAGGTGACCCCCCACCCATAGGTGACCCCCCCACCCATAGGTGACCCCATAACCCATAGGTGACCCCCCACCCATAGGTGACCCCCCCACCCATAGGTGACCCCATAACCCATAGGTGACCCCCCACCCATAGGTGACCCCCCCACCCATAGGTGACCCCATAACCCATAGGTGACCCCCAGCACCCATAGGTGACCCCATAACCCATGGGTGACCCCCCAGCACCCATAGGTGACCCCATAACCCATAGGTGACCCCATAACCCATAGGTGACCCCCAGCACCCATAGGTGACCCCATAACCCATGGGTGACCCCCAGCACCCATAGGTGACCCCATAACCCATGGGTGACCCCCAGCACCCATAGGTGACCCCCCAACCTATAGGTGGCCCCATAGCACCCATGGGTGCCCCCCCAACCCTGGGGTGATTCCCCCCAAATGGGTTTCAGGGGGGGGGTGTCCCAGGTGCCCATGGTCACCCTATGGGGGTCCCCCCCACCCATGGGTGCCGGGGGGGGGGTTCAGCACCCACCTCATGTAGAGCTCGGCCCGGGCGCACCCCGAGGGGTTTCGGGGTGTCGGGTGGGGGGGGTCCCGGCGCGGGTGGTACCGGAACCGGTACCGGGGGCACAAACCGGCCCCCGGCAGCTGCTCCACCAGGAACACGACGGCCTCGTGCTGCACCCCCAGCCAGCGGGACCCGCTCAGCCCTGCGGGGGGACCCAGGCGTCCGGGAGGGACCCAGGAGTTCGGGAGGGGACCCAGGAGTTCGGGGTGGGGAGGGAACCAAAAAAGTTGGGGGCGGAACTAAAGTTCGGGGTCGCGGGGGCAGAGGGGGGAGGTTTAGACAAGGCACCGAGGCGCCTATGGGGACCGGAAGTGATGTTACACCGAGGCGAATGGGGGCGGAAACGGGCGTTTCGGGGCTCCCAGTTCAGATTTTGGGGGTTCCCAGTTGGATTTTTGGGGCTCCCAGTTGGATTGTTCAGAGTTGGGGGAACACGGGAGTTTGGGAGACGCAAGAATTTTGAGGACCCAGGAGTTCGAGAGGGACACAGGAGTTCGGGAGGGACCCAGGCGTCCAGGAGGGACCCAGGAGTTCGGGAGGGACCCAGGAGTTCGGTGAGGAACCCAGGAGTTCGGGGAGGGACCCAGGAGTTCGGGAGGGGCCCAGGCGTTCGGGGAGGGACCCAGGAGTTCGGGGAGGGACCCAGGAGTTCGGGAGGGACCCAGGAGTTCGGGAGGACCCAGGAGTTCGGGAGGGACCCAGGAGTTCGGGAGGGACCCAGGAGTTCGGGAGGGACCCAGGAGTTCCGTGAGGAACCCAGGCGTCCGGGAAGGACCCAGGAGTTCGGGGAGGGACCCAGGCGTCCGGGCGGGACCCAGGAGTTCGGGAGGGACCCAGGCGTCCGGGCGGGACCCAGGAGTTCGGGAGGGACCCAGGCGTCCGGGAGGGACCCAGGAGTTCGGGAGGGACCCAGGCGTCCGGGAAGGACCCAGGAGTTCGGGGAGGGACCCAGGCGTCCGGGCGGGACCCAGGAGTTCGGGAGGGACCCAGGCGTCCGGGCGGGACCCAGGAGTTCGAGAGGGACCCAGGAATTCGGGGAGGGACCCAGGAGTTCAGGAGGGACCCAGGCGTCCGGGAGGGACCCAGGCGTCCGGGCTCACCCGCAAACGAGAGGTGTCTGAGTCGCGCGTTGGCTCGAGCCTCCTGAACCTTCTCGGTGACGGCGTGCCAGGCGCCTGGGGACAGGGACAGCGTCACCCCCTGTCCTCATGTCCCCAATGTCCCCAATGCCCCCAATGTCCCCATTGTCCCCATTGTTCCCATGTCCCCATTGCCCCCAGTGTCCCCATTATCCCCAATGTCCCCATTATCCCCATTGCCCCCAATGTCCCCATGGTCCCCATGTCCCCATTGTCCCCAATGTCGCCATTGTCCCCAATGTCCCCATTGCCTCCAATGTCGCCATTGTCCCCAATGTCCCCATGTCCCCAAGGTCCCCAAGGTCCCCAATGCCCCCAATGTCCCCATTGTCCCCATTGTCCCCATTATCCCCAATGCCCCCAATGTCCCCATTGTCCCCAATGTCCCCCAGGTCCCCAATGCCCCCAATGTCCCCATTGTCCCCATTGCCCCCATTGTCCCCATTATCCCCAATGTCCCCATGTCCCCAAGGTCCCCAATGTCCCCAATGCCCCCAATGTCCCCATTGTCCCCATTGCCCCCATTGTCCCCATGCACCCGTTGCCCCCAGTGTCCCCAATGTCCCCATTGTCCCCATTTCCCCCAATGTCCCCATTGCCCCCAATGTCCCCGTTGTCCCCATTTCCCCCAATGTCCCCATTGCTCCCAATGTCCCCATTTTCCCCAATGCCCCCAATGTCCCCATTGTCCCCATTGTTCCCATGTCCCCATTGCCCCCAATGTCCCCATTTTCCCCAATGTCCCCATTATCCCCATTGTCCCCATTGTCCCCAATGTCCCCATTATCCCCATTTTCCCCAATGTCCCCATTGTCCCCATTGCCCCCAATGTCCCCATGTCCCCAATGTCCCCATTGCCCCCAATGTCCCCATTGTCCCCATTGTCCCCAATGCCCCCAATGTCCCCATTGTCCCCAATGTCCCCCAGGTCCCCAATGCCCCCAATGTCCCCATTGTCCCCATTTCCCCCAATGTCCCCATTGCCCCCAATGTCCCCATTTTCCCCATTGTCCCCAATGTCCCCATTGTCCCCATTGTTCCCATGTCCCCATTGCCCCCAGTGTCCCCATTACCCCCAATGTCCCCATTGTCCCCATTATCCCCATTGCCCCCAATGTCCCCATTGTCCCCATGCACCCATTGCCCCCAGTGTCCCCATTGTCCCCAATGTCCACATTGTCCCCAATGTCCCCATTGCCCCCACTGTCCCCATTGTCCCCCGTGCCCCCGTCACCCTCGATGGAGTCGGCGGTGACGCTCAGCCCGTCCTCGCTGCTGATCTCGAACCGCAGGTGGGGGCGGCTGGGGGGGGAGGGGCCGCCGGGGGGAGGGGCCTCGTCATCCGAGCTGCCACCTGCGGACAGGGGACAGGGGACATGGGACAGGGGACATGGGGACAGAGGGATATGGGGACAGGGGGACATGGGGACATAGGGACAGGGGACAGGGGACATGGGGACATGGGACAGGGGACATGGGGACATGGGGACACGGGGACGGGGGACATGGGACATGGGGACAGAGGGATATGGGGACAGAGGGATATGGGGACATGGGGACAGGGGGACATGGGGACATGGGGACAGGGGGACAGGGGGACATGGGGACAGAGGGATATGGGGACATGGGGACAGGGGGACATGGGGACATGGGACATGGGGACATGGGGACATAGGGACAGGGGACAGGGGACATGGGGACATGGGGACAGAGGGATATGGGGACATGGGGACAGGGGGACATGGGACATGGGGACATGGGGACATGGAGACAGAGGGATATGGGGACATGGGGACATGGGACATGGGGACAGAGGGATATGGGGACATGGGGACAGGGGGACGTGGGGATATGGGACATGGGGACATAGGGACAGGGAACAGGGGACAGGGGGACATGGGGACAGGGGGACATGGGGACATGGGGACGGGGGACAGGGGGATATGGGGACACGGGGACAGGGGGACATGGGGACAGGGGGACAGGGGGACATGGGGATATGGGACATGGGGACAGGGGGACAGGAGGACACTTTGGGGTCCCATCCCCATTGTCCCCATTGTCCCCACCTGCACATTCCCACGGTGGCTCCACGGTGACGTCACTCGGGGGGGACCTGTGGGGACACGGGGGGGTCAGAGGTCACGGCACCCGGGGGGCACTGGGAGAACTGGGGGGCACTGGGAGAACCGGGACGGGCCCAGCGACCCAACTGGGATGTTCCCAATGACCCAACTGGGATGGACCCAGCGACCCAACTGGGATGGACCCAATGACCCAACTGGGATGGTCCCAATGACCCAACTGGGATGTTCCCAATGACCCAACTGGGATGGACCCAACTGGGAATGACCCAACTGGGATGTTCCCAATGACCCAACTGGGATGGACCCAGCGACCCAACTGGGATGGTCCCAATGACCCAACTGGGATGTTCCCAATGACCCAACTGGGATGGACCCAGCGACCCAACTGGGATGGACCCAATGACCCAACTGGGATGGTCCCAATGACCCAACTGGGATGGTCCCAGTGACTCAACTGGGATGGACCCAACTGGGAAAGACCCAACTGGGATGGTCCCAATGACCCAACTGGGATGGACCCAATGACCCAACTGGGATGGACCCAACTGGGAAAGACCCAACTGGGATGTTCCCAATGACCCAACTGGGATGGACTCAATGACCCAACTGGGATGAACTCAATGAACCAACTGGGATGGACCCAACTGGGAATGACCCAACTGGGATGATCCCAGTGACCCAACTGGGATGGTCCCAACTGGGATGGTCCCAGTGACCCAACTGGGATGGACCCAACTGGGATGGACCCAACTGGGATGGTCCCAACTGGGATGGTCCCAATGACCCAACTGGGATGGACCCAACTGGGAATGACCCAACTGGGATGATCCCAGTGACTCAACTGGGATGGACCCAACTGGGAAGGACCCAACTGGGATGGACCCAACTGGGATGAACTCAATGAACCAACTGGGATGGACCCAACTGGGATGGACCCAACTGGGATGGACCCAACTGGGATGAACTCAATGAACCAACTGGGATGGACCCAACTGGGATGGTCCCAACTGGGATGAACTCAATGAACCAACTGGGATGGACCCAACTGGGATGGACCCAACTGGGATGAACTCAATGAACCAATTGGGATGGACCCTACTGGGATGGACCCAACTGGGATGGTCCCAGTGACCCAACTGGGATGGACCCAACTGGGATGGACCCAACTGGGATGGACCCAACTGGGATGATCCCAGTGACCCAACTGGGATGGTCCCAACTGGGATGGTCCCAGTGACCCAACTGGGATGGACCCAACTGGGATGGACCCAACTGGGATGGTCCCAACTGGGATGGTCCCAATGACCCAACTGGGATGGACCCAACTGGGAATGACCCAACTGGGATGAACTCAATGAACCAACTGGGATGGACCCAACTGGGAATGACCCAACTGGGATGATCCCAGTGACCCAACTGGGATGGACCCAACTGGGATGGACCCAACTGGGATGGTCCCAACTGGGATGAACTCAATGAACCAACTGGGATGGACCCAACTGGGATGGTCCCAACTGGGATGAACTCAATGAACCAATTGGGATGGACCCAACTGGGATGGACCCAACTGGGATGGTCCCAGTGACCCAACTGGGATGGACTCAACTGGGATGGACCCAACTGGGATGGTCCCAACTGGGATGATCCCAGTGACCCAACTGGGGTGGACCCAACTGGGATGGACCCAACTGGGATGATCCCAGTGACCCAACTGGGATGGACCCAACTGGGATGGTCCCAACTGGGATGAACTCAATGAACCAACTGGGATGGACCCAACTGGGATGGACCCAACTGGGATGAACTCAATGAACCAATTGGGATGGACCCAACTGGGATGGACCCAACTGGGATGGTCCCAGTGACCCAACTGGGATGGTCCCAACTGGGATGGTCCCAGTGACCCAACTGGGATGGACTCAACTGGGATGGACCCAACTGGGATGGTCCCAGTGACCCAACTGGGATGGACCCAACTGGGATGGACCCAACTGGGATGGTCCCAGTGACCCAACTGGGAGCAACTGGGCTGACCCCACCCCCGTGTCGCTCACCTGGTGTCCCCGTTGGTGTCACTGGTCTCACTGGTGTCCCCGTTGGTGTCCTCGAGTCGTGGTCTCTTCGTCCCCATCCCCAACGCGTCCCCGGGACGTTTGTGTCCCCAGGGGGTCACCCAGTGTCCCCCGGCCCCACCCACGGTGACGTCATCGCGGGTGACGTCATCGGGGGTGACGTCATCGCGGGTGAGGTCGTGGCCGTTGGTGGCACCGCCAGGGGTGACGTTTCCGTGGGTGGCACCTCCATAGGTGGCACCTCCGGGGCCACCGTGTCCATTGGTGACACTTCCAGGGATGACGTCCCCACGGGTGACACCTCCATGGGTGGCATCTCCACGGGTGACACCTCCAGGGCCACCGAGGACACGCCCATGGGTGACACTTGCATGGGTGACGCTCCCGGGGCCACCACGGCCATTGGTGACACCCCCAGGGCCACCAAGACCATCAGGGCCACGTCCATTGGTGACATTCCCATGGGTGGCACCTCCATGGGTGACACTTCCAGGGCCGCCATGTCCATAGGTGACATCTCCAGGGCCACCGAGGACACGTCCGTGGGTCACATCTCCATAGGCGGCGCTTCCGCGGGTGACATCTCTACGGGTGACATCACCAGGGGTGGCATCTCCGCAGGTGACATTTCCGGGGGTGACACTTCCGGGGCCACCACGTCCACGGGTGACATCTCCGCGGGCGACGTCCCCATTGGTGACATCTCCATGGGTGACACGTCCACGGGTGACGCTTCCAGGGCCACCGACGCCATCGAGGACACGGCCATAGGTGACACTTCCACGGGCGACGTCTCCGGGGCCACCGCGGCCATCGGCCACGTCCCCGTAGGTGACACCGCCAGGGCCACCGCGGCCACGGGGGACGCTCCCGAGGCCACCGCACCCATAGGTGACACCTCCATAGGCGACGTTTCCATCGGTGGCGTCTCCCCGGGCGACGTCTCCGGGGCCGCCGCTGCCATCGGCGCCGGTTCCGCGGGTGACGTCCCAGACAGGATACCCGTCCCTATTGTCCCCACGGCCCCCGTTGTCCCCAACCGTGTTCCTGAGCACGAACTCCACGATATCGGACGGCAGGTCCGACGCCGTCCCCCGCTGTCCCTTGTCCCCCCCGTCGCCCGCCCCGTCCAGCTGCTCGATGTGCGACGCGGGGAGGGGACACGGCGGCCCCCGCGGCGTCACCACCGTGCGCGGGAAGCGCGAGTAGCGCCGGGCGGCGGCGGCGGTGGCGGCGTTGTCATTGTCACCGTCGCTGCTGTCCCCCCCCGGCGGCCCCGGGAGCCCGTCCAGCCCCAACGCGGGGACGTCGGGGTCCCCCGGTGGGGACGGTGACGCCGCCGGGGGTTCCGGGGGGCGTTGGGGACATCGGCGGGTGACACCGGGGGGGGACACGGGGTGACGCGCCCGCCGGGGGAGGGGTGGGAACTCGGGGTCGCCCACGGTCAGAATGTGACGGGACAGGGGGGGGACGGAGCCTGAGGGGACATGGGGACACGGGGGTCGGTGACGCGCAGCGAGTGGCGGCGTGTCCCCAAATCCCCGTGTCCCCAAATCCCCATATCCCACGTCCCCCCGTCCCCATGTCCCCAAATCCCCGTGTCCCCAAATCCCCATGTCCCCATGTCCCCTTGTCCCCATGTCCCCTTGTCCCCATGTCCCCAAATCCCCATGTCCCCAAATCCCCGTGTCCCCAAATCCCCATGTCCCCCTGTCCCCATGTCCCCCCGTCCCCATGTCCCCCCGTCTCCCTGTCCCCCTGTCCCCATGTCCCCCTGTCCCCCCGTCCCCATGTCCCCCTGTCCCCATATCCCCCTGTCCCCATGTCCCCATGTCCCCCCGTCCCCCTGTCCCCATGTCCCCCCGTCCCCCTGTCCCCATGTCCCCATGTCCCCCCGTCCCCCTGTCCCCATGTCCCCATGTCCCCATGTCCCCATGTCCCCCCCTTCACCAACTCACCGGGGGAGGGGAGGGGTCGGGACGAGCTCCCCGGTCTCCGATTGGGTGAGAACCCGGGGGGTCCCCTGGGCCGGGGGCTGGGGGGACCCCGGGGACCCTCCGGGGGGGTGGGGGGTGACCCCGGGCTGGTGGCACCTGGGGGGACAAGGGACAAGGGGGTCAGGGGGGACCCAGGCGTCCGGGAGGGACCCAGGAGTTCTAGGGGGGACCCATGAGTTCAGGAGGGACCCAGGAGTTCGGGAGGGACCCAGGAGTTCGGGGAGGGACCCAGGAGTCCGGGGAGGGACCCAGGCGTCCAAGAGGGACCCAGGAGTTCGGGAGGGACCCAGGAGTTCGGGAGGGACCCAGGAGTTCGGGGAGGACCCAGGAGTTTGGGAGGGACCCAGGAGTTCGGGAGGGACCCAGGCGTCCGGGAGGGACCCAGGAGTTCGGGAAGGGACCCAGGAGTTCGGGAGGGACCCAGGAGTTCGGGAGGGACCCAGGTGTCCGGGAGGGACCCAGGAGTTCGGGGAGGGACCCAGGAGTTCGGGAGGGACCCAGGAGTTCGGGAGGGACCCAGGTGTCCGGGAGGGACCCATGAGTTCAGGAGGGACCCAGGAGTTCGGGAGGGACCCAGGTGTCCGGGAGGGACCCAGGAGTTCGGGACGGACCCAGAATTTCAGGGGTGGACCCAGGCGTCCAAGAGGGACCCAGGTGTCCGGGAGGGACCCATGAGTTCAGGAGGGACCCAGGAGTTCGGGAGGGACCCAGGTGTCCGGGAGGGACCCAGGAGTTCGGGACGGACCCAGAATTTCAGGGGTGGACCCAGGCGTCCAAGAGGGACCCAGGAGTTCGGGAGGGACCCAGGTGTCCAAGAGGGACCCAGGAGTTCGGGGAGGGGACCCAGGAGTTCGGGAGGGACCCAGGAGTTCGGGAGGGACCCAGGCGTCCGGGAGGGACCCAGGCGTCCGGCCGTACCGTGGGCGATGGTCCGATTGTCCTCGGGGGGGTTTTGGGGCGTCCCCGCCCCGGGTCCCCCCCCCGGCGGCTGCTCCAGGATGCGGCAGCGGTACCAGCA
This sequence comes from Caloenas nicobarica, assembly GCF_036013445.1. Classification (NCBI taxonomy): domain Eukaryota; kingdom Metazoa; phylum Chordata; class Aves; order Columbiformes; family Columbidae; genus Caloenas; species Caloenas nicobarica. Next base: position 482,004 of record NC_088278.1, read on the forward strand.
GCGGCGTCGGGCGTCCCGGGTGCTCCAGTACAGGCGCCAGCACCTGCCCCCAGACCAGTATAAACCAGTGCCCACCAGTATAACCCAGTGGCAACCAGTAGGAGCCAAGGAGACCCCGAACCCTGCCCCTTGTCCCCCCCCAGTTCATCCCAGTATGGACCAGGGACCCCCCCAGTGCCTCCTGAGCACAACCCAGTGCCTCCCCAGACCACCCCAGTGCCTCCCAGTATAAACCAGTGCCTCCCAGTATAAACCAGTGCCCACCAGTATAACCCAGTATGGCCCTGGGACACCCCGAACCCCGTGCCCTGTCCCCCCCTGTTCATCCCAGTACAACCCGGGGACTCCCCAGTATCTCCCAAGCCCATCCCAGTGCTTCCCAGTATAAACCAGTGCCTCCCAGTATAAACCAGTGCCCACCAGTATAAACCAGTGGCAACCAGTAGGAGCCAAGGAGACCCCGAACCCCATCCCCTGTCCCCCCCAGTTCATCCCAGTACAGCCCCGGGACTCCCCAGTATCTCCCAAGCCCATCCCAGTGCTTCCCAGTATAAACCAGTGCCTCCCAGTATAAACCAGTATGGCCCTGGGAGACCCCCAACCCCACCCCTGTCCCCCCCAGTTCATCCCAGTATGGACCAGGGACCCCCCCAGTGCCTCCTGAGCACATCCCAGTGCCTCCCCAGACCACCCCAGTGCCTCCCAGTATAAACCAGTGCCTCCCAGTATAAACCAGTATGGCCCTGGGAGACTCCCAACCCCACCCGCTGTCCCCCCCCAGTTCATCCCAGTACAGCCCGGGGACTCCCCAGTATCTCCCAAGCCCATCCCAGTGCTTCCCAGTATAAACCAGTGCCTCCCAGTATAAACCAGTGCCCACCAGTATAAACCAGTGGCAACCAGTAGGAGCCAAGGAGACCCCGAACCCCATCCCCTGTCCCCCCCAGTTCATCCCAGTACAGCCCCGGGACTCCCCAGTATCTCCCAAGCCCATCCCAGTGCTTCCCAGTATAAACCAGTGCCTCCCAGTATAAACCAGTGCCTCCCAGTATAAACCAGTATGGCCCTGGGAGACTCCCAACCCCACCCCTGTCCCCCCCAGTTCATCCCAGTATGGACCAGGGACTCCCCCAGTGCCTCCTGAGCACATCCCAGTGCCTCCCCAGACCACCCCAGTGCCTCCCAGTATAAACCAGTGCCTCCCAGTATAACCCAGTATGTCCCTGGGACACCCCGAACCCTGTGCCCTGTCCCCCCCAGTTCATCCCAGTACAGCCCCGGGACTCCCCAGTATCTCCCAAGCCCATCCTAGTGTTTCCCAGTATAAACCAGTGCCTCCCAGTATAAACCAGTGCCTCCCAGTATAAACCACTATGGCCCTGGGAGACCCCCAACCCCACCCCTGTCCCCCCCAGTTCATCCCAGTATGGACCAAGGACCCCCCCAGTGCCTCCTGAGCACATCCCAGTGCCTCCCCAGACCACCCCAGTGCCTCCCAGTATAAACCAGTGCCTCCCAGTATAAACCAGTATGGCCCTGGGAGACCCCAAACCCCATGCCCTGTCCCTCCCAGTTCCTCCCAGTTCCCCCCCCAAGTCCATCCCAGTCCATCCCAGTCTATCCCAGCCTATCCCAGTACATCCCAGTATATCCCAGTATATCCCAGTACACCCCAGTCTATCCCAGTCCCCCCCAACTCCCCTCCCAGTTCCTCCCAGTCCATCCCAGTCCCTCCCAGTCCATCCCAGTATATCCCAGTACATCCCAGTATATCCCAGTATATCCCAGTACACCCCAGTCTATCCCAGTCCCCCCCAACTCCCCTCCCAGTTCCTCCCAGTTCCCCCCCCAGTCCATCCCAGTCCCTCCCAGTCCCTCCCAGTCTATCCCAGTATATCCCAGTACACCCCAGTCTATCCCAGTCCCCCCCAACTCCCCTCCCAGTTCCTCCCAGTTCCCCCCCCAGTCCATCCCAGTCCATCCCAGTCTATGCCAGTATATACCAGTACATCCCAGTATATCCCAGTACACCCCAGTCTATCCCAGTCCCCCCCAACTCCCCTCCCAGTTCCTCCCAGTTCCCCCCCAGTCCATCCCAGTCCATCCCAGTCCCTCCCAGTCCCTCCCAGTCCCTCCCAGTATATCCCAGTACACCCCAGTCTATCCCGGTCCCCCCCAACTCCCCTCCCAGTTCCTCCCAGTTCCCCTCCCAGTCCATCCCAGTATATCCCAGTCCATCCCAGTTCCTCCCAGTTTCCCCCCTAGTCCATCCCAGTCCATCCCAGTACATCCCAGTATATCCCAGTCCATCCCAGTATATCCCAGTACACCCCAGTCTATCCCAGTCCCCCCCAACTCCCCTCCCAGTTCCTCCCAGTTCCCCCCCCAGTCCATCCCAGTCTATCCCAGTATATCCCAGTCCATCCCAGTCCATCCCAGTATATCCCAGTACACCCCAGTCTATCCCAGTCCCCCCCAACTCCCCTCCCAGTTCCTCCCAGTTCCCCCCCAGTCCATCCCAGTTCCCCCCCCAGTCCATCCCAGTCCCTCCCAGTCCATCCCAGTATATCCCAGTACATCCCAGTATATCCCAGTACACCCCAGTCTATCCCAGTCCCCCCCAACTCCCCTCCCAGTTCCTCCCAGTTCCCCCCCCAGTCCCTCCCAGTCCCTCCCAGTCCCTCCCAGTCCATCCCAGTATATCCCAGTATATCCCAGTACACCCCAGTCTATCCCGGTCCCCCCCAACTCCCCTCCCAGTTCCTCCCAGTTCCCCCCCAGTCCATCCCAGTCCATCCCAGTCTATGCCAGTATATACCAGTACATCCCAGTCTATCCCAGTATATCCCAGTCTATCCCAGTCCCCCCCAACTCCCCTCCCAGTTCCTCCCAGTTCCCCCCCCAGTCCATCCCAGTCCATCCCAGTCCCTCCCAGTCCCTCCCAGTATATCCCAGTACACCCCAGTCTATCCCGGTCCCCCCCAACTCCCCTCCCAGTTCCTCCCAGTTCCCCTCCCAGTCCATCCCAGTCCATCCCAGTATATCCCAGTATATCCCAGTACACCCCAGTCTATCCCAGTCCCCCCCAACTCCCCTCCCAGTTCCTCCCAGTTCCCCCCCAGTCCCTCCCAGTCCCTCCCAGTCCATCCCAGTATATCCCAGTATATCCCAGTACACCCCAGTCTATCCCAGTCCCCCCCAACTCCCCTCCCAGTTCCTCCCAGTTCCCCCCCCAGTCCATCCCAGTCCATCCCAGTCCATCCCAGTATATCCCAGTATATCCCAGTACACCCCAGTCCATCCCAGTCCCTCCCAGTCCATCCCAGTCCATCCCAGTCTATCCCAGTATATCCCAGTACATCCCAGTATATCCCAGTACATCCCAGTACACCCCAGTCTATCCCAGTCCCCCCCAACTCCCCTCCCAGTCCATCCCAGTTCCCCCTCCAGTCCATCCCAGTCCATCCCAGTCCCTCCCAGTCCATCCCAGTATATCCCAGTCCATCCCAGTATGTCCCAGTATGTCCCAGCACTCACTGGAACCCGACCGGGAACAGTTTCCCGTCGTTCTCCGAAAGCTCCGTCAGGGCCCCCAGGTTGTCGATGCGGATGGAGCCTGAGACCCCCCCCCCACCCCCCCCCAAAAAATCAGGGACCCCCCCGGCACCCATGGGTGCCCCCCCCCCGCCCCCCAGCACCCAGCCCCCCCCCCCAAATTAGGGACCCCCACATCCCACCCTGTGCCCCCCAACACCCACTTGGACCACCCCCCAAAAATTAGGGACCCCCCCCCCCAAAACCCATTGGACCCCCCAACTCCCCCCCCCCCAGGACACCCCAAAACTCCCAAGACCCCCCAAAACTCCCCAAATCCCCCCAAAACCCCCCAAAATCCCCCCCCTTGGGGTCCCCCCAGACCCCCCAAAACCCCCAATTACCAAAGACCCCCCAAAACTCCCAAGACCCCCCCAGGACCCCCCAAAATTCCCCAAATCCCCCCAAATCCCCCCCCTTGGGGTCCCCCAAACCCCCCAGACCCCCCAAAACCCCCCAGGACCCCCCAAAATTCCCCAGACCCCCCAAAACCCCCCATTACCAAAGACCCCCCAAAACTCCCAAGACCCCCCAAAACTCCCCAAATCCCCCCAAGATCCCCCCAAATCCCCCACCTTGGGGTCCCCCAAAACCCCCCAGGACCCCCCAAAATTCCCCAGACCCCCCAAAACCCCCAATTACCAAAGACCCCCCAAAACTCCCAAGAACCCCCCAGGACCCCCCAAAATTCCCCAAATCCCCCCAAAATCCCCCCCCTTGGGGTCCCCCCAAACCCCCCAGACCCCCCAAAAACCCCCCAGGACCCCCCAAAACCCCCCATTACCAAAGACCCCCCAAAACTCCCAAGACCCCCCAAAACTCCCCAAATCCCCCCAAAATCCCCCAAAATCCCCCACCTTGGGGTCCCCCCAAACCCCCCAAAACCCCCCAAAATTCCCCAGACCCCCCAAAACCCCCCATTACCGAAGACCCCCCAAAACTCCCAAGACCCCCCAGGACCCCCCAAAACTCCCCAAATCCCCCCAAAATCCCCCCAAATCCCCCACCTTGGGGTCCCCCCAAACCCCCCAAAACCCCCCAAAATTCCCCAGACCCCCCAAAACCCCCAATTACCAAAGACCCCCCAAAACTCCCAAGACCCCCCCAGGACCCCCCAAAATTCCCCAAATCCCCCCAAATCCCCCACCTTGGGGTCCCCCCAAACCCCCCAAATCCCCCCAGGACCCCCCAAAATTCCCCAGACCCCCCAAAACCCCCAAATACCGAAGACCCCCCAAAACTCCAAAGACCCCCCAAAACTCCCCAAATCCCCCCAAATCCCCCACCTTGGGGTCCCCCAAACCCCCCAAAACCCCCCAGGACCCCCCAAAATTCCCCAGACCCCCCAAAACCCCCCATTACCAAAGACCCCCCAAAACTCCCAAGAACCCCCCAGGACCCCCCAAAATTCCCCAAATCCCCCCAAAATCCCCCCCCTTGGGGTCCCCCAAACCCTCCAGACCCCCCAAAACCCCCCAAAATTCCCCAGACCCCCCAAAACCCCCAATTACCAAAGACCCCCCAAAACTCCCAAGACCCCCCAAAACTCCCCAAATCCCCCCAAATCCCCCCCCTTGGGGTCCCCCCTGACCCCCCAAAACCCCCCAGGACCCCCCAAAATTCCCCCAGCCCCCCCAAAACCCCCCCGTACCGATGACCATGTGGACGCTGTCGGGCTCCAGCCCCCCCAAAAACTTGCGCTTGAGGGTGAGCCCCCCAAAATCCACAAAGACCCGGCGCAGCACCGAGAACCCCCCGTCGGGGACCAGCTCCTGCAACAGCACCCATGGGTGCACCCCAAAAATGGGGTGGTGCCCGCACACCCCAAAATCCACCGAGACGCCCCAAAATCCACTGAAACGCCCCAAAAATCCACCCGAATTCACCCCAAAATCGTCCTGAACCCCAAAATCCATGAGAACCGAGAACGCCCCGTCGGGGACCAGCTCCTGCAACAGCACCCATGGGTGCACCCCAAAAATGGGGTGGTGTCCCGCACACCCCAAAACCCACCGAGACGCCCCAAAATCCACCAAAACACCCCAAAAATCCACCCGAATTCACCCCAAATCGTCCTGAACCCCAAAATCCATGAGAACCGAGAACGCCCCGTCGGGGACCAGCTCCTGCAACAGCACCCATGGGTGCACCCCAAAAACGGGGTGGTGCCCGCACACCCCAAAATCCACTGAGACACCCCAAAATCCACTGAAACGCCCCAAAAATTCACCCGAATTCACCCGAAATCCCATGATAATGACCCCAAATCCCCCCCAGCACCCATGGGTGGGGGTCAGGGTGCTGGGCACCCATGGGTGCTCCACACTAAATCCCCCCAAAACCCCCCAAAATCCCACAAAACCCCCCCAAAACCCCCCCTAACTCCCCCAAACCCCCCAAATCTCCCCCAAAATGACCCAATATCCTCCCCAGACCCCCCAGCACCCATGGGTGGGGGTCAGGGTGCTGGGCACCCATGGGTGCTCCACACTAAATCCCCCCAAAACCCCCCCAAATCTCCCCAAAACCCCCCCAAAACCCCCCCTAATTCCCCCAAACCCCCCAAATCTCCCCCAAAACGACCCAAACTCCTCCCCAGCGCCCCCCCCAGCCCCCCCGGCACCCATGGGTGCTCACGGTGCCGTCCAGCAGGCGCCGGTGGCGCTGGCAGAAGACGCGCTTGTCGCTCTGGAAAGCCGCGCGGCGCCGCCGGGCGCACATGAAGTGGTAGTTGGACACGCAGGTGGCCAAACAGCACCCGACGGTGGCCCCGGGGCGCCCGCAGTGCTCGCAGCGCTGGGGGGGGGGCACCCATGGGTGGGGGGGGGCACCCATGGGTGCTCCGCACCCCCCTGAACGTTCAGCAATTGGCGCCCAAATCCCCGGAATTACACCCAAAATTAAGACCCTGAAGCCCAGGGAGATGTTTGGGACCCAAGGGGGGCACCCATGGGTGGGGGGGGGGGAGCACCCATGGGTGGGGGGGGCACCCATGGGTGCTCGGCACCCCCCCGAACGTTCAGCAATTGGCGACCAAATCCCCGGAATTGCACCCAAAATTAAGACCCTGAACCCCAGGGAGATGTTTGGGACCAAGAGGGGCACCCATGGGTGGGGGGGGGGAGCACCCATGGGTGGGGGGGGGCACCCATGGGTGCTCGACACCCCCACGAGAGACCCGGGAATGGCACCCAAATCCCAGAATCGCACCCAAATCCCTGGAATTGCACCCAAATCTCAACCCGGAATTAAGACCCTGAACCCCAGGGGATTTATAGGGAGCACCCATGGGTGGGGGGGGAGCACCCATGGGTGGGGGGGGCACCCATGGGTGCTCGGCACCCCCCCAAACGTTCAGCAATTGGCGCCCAAATCCCCGGAATTGCACCCAAAATTAAGACCCTGAAGCCCAGGGAGATGTTTGGGACCCAAGGGGGGCACCCATGGGTGGGGGGGGGAGCACCCATGGGTGGGGGGGGCACCCATGGGTGCTCCGCACCCCCCTGAACGTTCAGGAATTGGTGCCCAAATCCCCGCAATTGCACCCAAAATTAAGACCCTGAACTACCATGTTACCCCCCCATAGTGGCTCCCCAGCCACATCACAGCCCCCCAGCACCCATGGGTGCCCCCCACCCATGGGTGCCCCTCGTCACCCATGGGTGCTCCCCCAGCTACGTCATTTTAACCCCCAAAATCCCCATTTTCAGCCCCCAAATCCCCATTTTCAGCCCCCAAATCCCCATTTCCAGCCCCATAACCGCCCCACAGCCCACACCCGCCTCCCAGCACCCATGGGTGCCCCCACCCATGGCTGCCCCTCGTCACCCATGGGTGGTCCCCCAGCTACGCCATTTTAACGCCCAAAATCCCCATTTTCAGCCCCCAAATCCCCATTTCAGCCCCATAACCGCCTCCCCAGCCCCACACCTGCCCCCCAGCACCCATGGGTGCCCCTCGTCACCCATGGGTGCTCCCCAGATACGTCATTTTGACCCCAAATCCCCATTTTAATCCCCAAATCCCATTTCCAGCCCCATAACCGCCTCCCCAGCCCCATAACCGCCCCCCCAGCCCACACCCCCCCCAGCACCCATGGGTGCCCCTCGTCACCCATGGGTGCCCCTCGTCACCCATGGGTGCTCCCCCAGCTACGTCATTTTAACCCCCCAAATCCCCATTTTAACCCCCCAAATCCCCATTTCCAGCCCCATAACCGCCCCCCCAGCCCCACACCCGAACCCCAGCACCCATGGGTGCCCCTCGTCACCCATGGGTGCTCCTGGTCACCCATGGGTGCTCCCCCAGCTACGTCATTTTAACCCCCGAAATCCCCATTTTAACCCCCCAAATCCCCATTTTCAGCCCCCAAATCCCCATTTCCAGCCCCATAACCACCTCCCCAGCCCCATAACCGCCTCCCCAGCCCCACACCCCCCCCAGCACCCATGGGTGCCCCTTGTCACCCATGGGTGCCCCTCGTCACCCTAGGGTGCTCCCCCAGCTACGCCATTTTAACCCCCAAATCCCCATTTTAACCCCCCAAATCCCCATTTCCAGCCCCACACCCGCCCCCCCAGCCCCACACCCGCCCCCCAGCACCCATGGGTGCCCCTCGTCACCCATGGGTGCCCCTCGTCACCCTAGGGTGCTCCCCCAGCTACGTCATTTTGACCCCCAAATCCCCATTTTAACCCCCCAAATCCCCATTTTCAGCCCCATTACCACCTCCCCAGCCCCACACCCACTCCCCAGCACCCATGGGTGCCCCCCACCCATGGGTGCTCCTGGTCACCCATGGGTGCTCCCCCAGCTACGTCATTTTAACCCCCCAAATCCCCATTTTTAACCCCCCAAATCCCCATTTTCAGCCCCCAAATCCCCATTTCCAGCCCCATAACCGCCCCCCCAGCCCCACGCCCGCCCCCCAGCACCCATGGGTGCCCCTTGTCACCCATGGGTGCCCCTCGTCACCCATGGGTGCTCCCCCAGCTACGCCATTTTAACCCCCCAAATCCCCATTTTAACCCCCCAAATCCCCATTTCCAGCCCCACACCCGCCCCCCCAGCCCCACACCCACCCCCCCAGCCCCACGGCCGCCCCCCAGCACCCATGGGTGCCCCTCGTCACCCATGGGTGCTCCCCCAGCTATGCCATTTTAACCCCCCAAATCCCCATTTTAACCCCCCAAATCCCCATTTTCAGCCCCATAACCGCCTCTCCAGCCCCACACCCACCCCCCAGCACCCATGGGTGCCCCTCGTCACCCATGGGTGCTCCCCCAGCTACATCATTTAACCCCCCCAAATCCCCATTTTAATCCCCCAAATCCCCATTTTCAGCCCCCAAATCCCCATTTCCAGCCCCACACCTGCCCCCCCAGCCCCACGCCCGCCCCCCAGCACCCATGGGTGCCCCTTGTCACCCATGGGTGCCCCTCGTCACCCATGGGTGCTCCCCCAGCTACGTCATTTTGACCCCCAAATCCCCATTTTCAGCCCCCAAATCCCCATTTCCAGCCCCATAACCGCCTCCCCAGCCCCACACCCGCCCCCCAGCCCCACGCCCGCCCCCCAGCACCCATGGGTGCCCCTCGTCACCCATGGGTGCTCCCCCAGCTACGTCATTTTGACCCCCAAATACCCATTTTAACCCCCCAAATCCCCATTTCCAGCCCCATAACCGCCCCCCAGCCCCACACCCGAACCCCAGCACCCATGGGTGCCCCTCGTCACCCATGGGTGCCCCTTGTCACCCATGGGTGCTCCCCCAGCTACGCCATTTTAACCCCCCAAATCCCCATTTTAACCCCCCAAATCCCCATTTCCAGCCCCATAACCACCTCCCCAGCCCCATAACCGCCCCCCCAGCCCCACGGCCGCCCCCCAGCACCCATGGGTGCCCCTCGTCACCCATGGGTGCTCCCCCAGCTACGCCATTTTAACCCCCAAAATCCCCATTTTAACCCCCCAAATCCCCATTTTCAGCCCCCAAATCCCCATTTCCAGCCCCATAACCACCTCCCCAGCCCCATAACCACCTCCCCAGCCCCACGCCCGCCCCCCAGCACCCATGGGTGCCCCTCGTCACCCATGGGTGCTCCCCCAGATATGTCATTTTGACCCCCAAATCCCCATTTTAACCCCCCAAATCCCCATTTCCAGCCCCATAACCGCCCCCCCAGCCCCACACCTGCCCCCCAGCACCCATGGGTGCCCCTCGTCACCCATGGGTGCCCCTTGTCACCCATGGGTGCTCCCCCAGCTACATCATTTTAACCCCCCAAATCCCCATTTTAACCCCCCAAATCCCCATTTCCAGCCCCCAAATCCCCATTTCCAGCCCCACGCCCGCCCCCCCAGCCCCACGGCCGCCCCCCAGCACCCATGGGTGCCCCCGGTACCATCTGGCGCCCCCTGGCCACGGCCGCGTGCACGTTCCGCAGCGCCCCGTCCCCGTCCTCCTGCACCTCGGCCGACCAGAGCGCGCAGTTCACGTGCGCCCACTCGTCCTGCCCCATGTAGAGCAGCCGGCCCGCGTCCTGTGGGGCAGAGACCCATAGGGACCCGTAAGGAGCCACAGGGACCCATAGGCACCCGTAGAGACCCATAGAGACCCATAGAGACCCATAGGGATCCATAGAAACCCATAAGGACCCATAGGGACCCACAGACACCCATAGGGACCCTAGAGACCCATAGAGACCCATAGCGACCATAGAGACCCATAGAGACCACAGAGACCCATAGAGACCCATAGAGACCCATAGGGACCCATAGAGACCCATAGGAACCCATAGAGACCCATAGGGACCCATAGAGACCCATAGAGACCCATAGAGACCACAGAGACCCATAGAGACCCATAGAGACCCATAGGGACCCATAGAGACCCATAGAGACCATAGAGACCCATAGAGACCCATAGAGACCCATAGGGACCCATACAGACCCATAGGAACCCATAGACACCCATAGGGGCCCATAGAGACCCATAGAGACCCATAGGGACCCATAGAAACCCATAGGGACCCATAGAGACCCATAGGGACCCATAGGAACCCATAGGGACCCATAGACACGCACAGAAACCCATATACACCCATAGGCACCCATAGACACCCGTAGACACCCATAGGGACCCATAAAGACCATAGAGACCCATAGAGACCCATAGAAACCACAGAGACCCATAGACACCCATAGGGACCCATACAGACCCATAGGAACCCATAGACACCCATAGGGACCCATAGAGACCCATAGGAACCCATAGGGGCCCATAGAGACCCATAGAGACCATAGAGACCCATAGGGACCCATAGACACCCATAGGGACCCACAGGGACCCATAGAGACCCATAGAGACCCATAGAGACCCATAGAGACCCATAGAGACCACAGAGACCCATAGACACCCATAGGGACCCATACAGACCCATAGGAACCCATAGACACCCATAGGGACCCATAGAAACCCATAGAGACCCATAGGAACCCATAGGGGCCCATAGGGACCCATAGAGACCCATAGAGACCCATAGGGAGCCATAGGGACCCATAGGGACCCATAGAGACCCATAGGGACCCATAGACACCCATAGAGACCCGTAGAGACCCATAGGGACCCATAGACACCCATAGGGACCCATAGAGACCATAGAGACCCATAGGGACCCATAGACACCCATAGGGACCCATAGGGACCCATAGAGACCCGTAGAGACCCATAGGGACCCATAGAGACCCATAGGGACCCATAGAAACCCATAGAGACCCATAGGAACCCATAGGGGCCCATAGAGACCCATAGGGACCCATAGGACCAGAGAGACCTGTAGAGACCCATAGGGACCCATAGACACCCATAGAGACCCATAGGAACCCATAGGGACCCATAGACACCCATAGAGCCCCATAGAAACCATAGAGCCCCATCGAGCCTCCCAGATCCCTCTCCCCCCGCCCCTCCCCCCATGGCCCCTCCCCCCATGGCCCCTCCCCCCAACCCCATTGACCCCCGACCCCTCCCCTCAACAACCCCCCGACCCCTCCCCCAATAACCCCTCCCCCCCCCGACCCCAGTGACCCCTCCCCCCTGACTCCCCCCACCCCTCCCCCCCTGACCCCACTGACCTCCCCCGCCCCCTCCCCCGTTAACCCCGACGCCCTCCCCCCATGACCCCTCCCCCTTCCCCCCTCCCCCACCGACCCCTCCCCCACCCCCTCCCCCCCTCCCCCCTCCCCCACCCCCTCCCCCATGACCCCCTGACCCCTCCCCCCCGCCCCCCCATGGCCCCTCCCCCCCGCCCCCCACTGACCCCTCCCCCCTCCCCCTCCCCCAATAATCCCTCCCCCCCTGACCTCCCCATTGACCCCCGACCCCTCCCCCCTCCCCCCCGCCCTCTCCCCCCCTCCCCCCCCGCCCCTGACCCCCCTGACCCCTCCCCATGGCCCCTCCCCCACTAACCCCTCCCCCCGACCCCATTGACCCCTCCCCCCCGCCCCCTCCCCCCTCCCCCCAACCCCTCCCCTCCCCCCTCCCCCAATGGCCCCTCCCCCCCCGACCCCATTGACCCCTCCCCCCCCCCGCCCCTCCCCCACCTGGGCGGGCTGGTCTCCTCTCTGCAGGCAGAGCGCGCAGAGCCGCTCGTCCGCCCCTCCCCCACCCGCCGCCTTCGGCACGGCCGGATCCGCCCCCTCGGGGCCTGGGGGGAGGGGCGGGGGCGGCGGGGTCACGGCGGGGGGAAGGGCTGGAGGGGACCCAGGCGGCCGGGTGCCCCCCGCCCCCCCAAAAGGGACCCAGGTGTCCAGGTGCCCCCCGCCCTCGAAAAAGGACCCAGGCGTCCGGGCTCCCCCTCCTCCGAAAAGGGACCCAGGCGTCCGGGCTCCCCCAAAAGGGACCCAGGCATCCGGGACCCCCCAAAAGGGACCCAGGCGTCCGGGGACCCAGGTGTCCGGGACCCCCCTCCCCCTTTCCGTCTCTCCCCCAAAAAGGGACCCAGGCGTCCGGGGAACCCCCAAAAGGGACCCAGGCATCCGGGCTCCCCCTCCCCTCAAAAAGGGACCCAGGCGTCCGGGACCCCCCTCCCCCCTCCAGGGGACACCCAGGCGTCCGGGGAACCCCCAACAAGGGACCCAGGCGTCCGGGGACCCAGGTGTCCGGGACCCCCCTTCCCCCCAGAAGGGACCCAGGCGTCCAGGGACCCAGGCGTCCAGGCTCCCCCTCCCCCCAAAAGGGACCCAGGCATCCGGGGACCCAGGTGTCCGGGACCCCCCTCCCCCTTTCCGTCTCTCCCCAAAAAGGGACCCAGGTGTCCGGGGAACCCCCAAAAGGGACCCAGGCATCCGGGCTCCCCCTCCCCCTCAAAAAGGGACCCAGGCGTCCGGGACCCCCCTCCCCCCTCCAGGGGACCCAGGCGTCCGGGGAACCCCCAACAAGGGACCCAGGCGTCCGGGGACCCAGGTGTCCGGGACCCCCCTTCCCCCCAGAAGGGACCCAGGCGTCCAGGGACCCAGGCGTCCGGGCTCCCCCTCCCCCCAAAAGGGACCCAGGCATCCGGGGACCCAGGTGTCCGGGACCCCCCTCCCCCTTTCCGTCTCTCCCCAAAAAGGGACCCAGGTGTCCGGGGAACCCCCAAAAGGGACCCAGGCATCCGGGCTCCCCCTCCCCCCCAAAAAGGGACCCAGGCGTCCGGGACCCCCCTCCCCCCTCCAGGGGACCCAGGCGTCCGGGGAACTCCCAACAAGGGACCCAGGCGTCCGGGGACCCAGGTGTCCGGGAACCCCCTCCCCCCCGAAAGGGACCCAGGCATCCGGGGACTCAGGCATCCGGGCTCCCCCTCCCCCCAAAAGGGACCCAGGTGTCCGGGACCCCCCTCCCCCTTTCCGTCTCTCCCCAAAAAGGGACCCAGGTGTCCGGGGAACCCCCAAAAAGGGACCCAGGCATCCGGCTGCCCCCTCCCCCCAAGAAGGGACCCAGGTGTCCGGGGACCCAGGTGTCCGGGCTCCCCCTCCCCCCAAAAAGGGACCCAGGCATCCGGGACCCCCCTCCCCCCCACAGGGGACCCAGGCGTCCGGGGACCCAGGTGTCCGGGCTCCCCCTCCCCCCAAAAAGGGACCCAGGCGTCCGGGCTCCCCCTCCCCCCAACAGGGGACCCAGGCGTCCGGGGACCCAGGTGTCCGGGCTCCCCCTCCCCCCCAAAAAGGGACCCAGGCGTCCGGGACCCCCCTCCCCCCTCCAGGGGACCCAGGCGTCCGGGGAACCCCCAACAAGGGACCCAGGCATCCGGGAACCCCCTCCCCCCCAAAAGGGACCCAGGCATCCGGGGACCCAGGCGTCCGGGACCCCCCTCCCCCCAAAAGGGACCCAGGCGTCCGGGACCCCCAAAAGGGACCCAGGTGTCCGGGGACTCAGGCATCCGGGCTCCCCCTCCCCCCAAAAGGGACCCAGGTGTCCGGGCTCCCCCTCCCCCAAAAAGGGACCCAGGCGTCCGGGACCCCCCTCCCCCAAAAAGGGACCCAGGCATCCGGGACCCCCAAAAAGGGACCCAGGCGTCCGGGCGCTCACCGGGGGCCGTCGGGGGGTCCGGGGGGGTCCCCAGCGCGTAGTTGTGATCGGGCGAGGGGGGGGGAACGGCCTGGGGCAGCCGCCCGCTGGGGGGGGGTCAGCACCCCAAAAACACCCGCACAACACCCCGACACCCCAAAACCCCCCAAAAACCCCAAAACTCACCCTGGGACCCCAAAAACCCCCCCAGAAACCCCAAAACTCACCTTGGGACCCCCAACCCCCCCCCCCGAAAACCCCAAAACTCACCCTGGGACCCCCAAAACCCCCCAAGAAACCCCAAAATTCAACCTGGGACCCCCAAAAACCCCCCCAAAAAACCCCAAAAGTCACCCTGGGACCCCCAAAAACCCCCCAAAAACCCCCCAAAAACCCCAAAACTCACCCTGGGACCCCCAAAATCTGACCCTGGGACCCCCCTAAACCCCCCAGCCCTTTTTTGGCCCCTCCCCCTTTTCAACCCTCTGACCCCTCCCCTTTGACCCCGCCCCCCTCTTGGCCCCGCCCCCTCACCTGACGCCCTCCCCTCTCTGGCCCCTCCCCCCTCTGGCCCCGCCCCCTCTGGCCCCGCCCCCTCACCTGGCCCCCCCTCTGGCCCCGCCCCCTCACCTGGCCCCGCCCCCTCACCTGGCCCCGCCCCCTCTGGCCCCTCCCCCCTCTGGCCCCGCCCCCTCACCTGGCCCCGCCCCCCTCTGGCCCCGCCCCCTCACCTGGCCCCGCCCCCCTGTGGCCCCGCCCCCTCACCTGGCCCCTCCCCCGCTCCAGCTCTCGGGGTCTCTGAGGTCGAACCCGGGGAAGGCGCCGCCCATCAGCTGGGGGAGGGGCGAAGGGGCACCCATGGGTGTCACCCCCCCCCACCCATGGGTGCCCATTATTCACCTCTATTATTGACCCCCCCCATTATAACCCCCCACCCATGGGTGCCCATTATTGACCCCCCACCCATGGGTGCCACATCCCCCCCCCCATGGGTGCCCATTATAACCCCCCATTACTGATCCCCATTATTGACCCCCCACCCATGGGTGCCCATTATTGACCCCCCACCCATGGGTGCCCCCTATTGACCCCCCCCCATTATAACCCCCCACCCATGGGTGCCCATTATAGACCCACTATTGACCCCCCACCCATGGGTGCCCACTATTGATCCCCAATTATTGACCCCACATTATAACCCCCCACCCATGGGTGCCACATCCCCCCACCCATAGGTGCCCCTTATTGACCCATTACTGACCCCCCCACCCATGGGTTCCCATTACTGACCCCCCCCACCCATGGGTGCCCACTATTGACCCCTATTATTGACCCCCCCCCATTATAACCCCCCACCCATGGGTGCCCGTTACTGACCCATTATTGCCCCCCCCCACCCATGGGTGTCACACCCCCCCCCATGGGTGCCCATTATAACCCCCCCATTACTGATCCCCATTATTGACCCCCCCCCACCCATGGGTGCCACTATTGACCCTCCCCCCCCACCGCCCCCGCACCCATGGGTGCCGCCCCTCCCCCACCTTGGCGAACGTCTCCTCGGCGCCGTCGGGGGGGGCGCCCCCCCCGCCCCTCCCCCGCAGCAGCACCCCCAGCACGTCCTCGGTGAAGTCCTGCTGCACGGGGGCACCCATGGGTGCTGGGGGGCACCCACGGGACCCCCACCCACCCTGGGAGCCCCAGCACCCATAGGAACCCCCAGCACCCATGGGACCTCCAGCACCCATAGGAACCCCCAGCACCCATGGGACCCCCAGCACCCACGGGACCCCCAGCACCCATAGGAACCCCCAGCACCCACGGGACCCCCAGCACCCATAGGGACCCCAGCACCCACAGGACCCCCAGCACCCATGGGACCCCCAGCACCCACGGGACCCCCAGCACCCATAGGGACCCCAGCACCCACGGGACCCCCACCCACCCTGGGAGCCCCAGCACCCACGGGACCCCCAGCACCCATAGGGACCCCCAGCACCCATGGGACCCCCAGCACCCATAGGGACCCCCAGCACCCACAGGAACCCCCAGCACCCATGGGACCCCCAGCACCCATAGGAACCCCCAACACCCATAGGGACCCCCAGCACCCATAGGGACCCCAGCATCCACAGGAACCCCCAGCACCCACGGGACCCCCAGCACCCATAGGAACCCCCAGCACCCATGGGACCCCCAGCACCCATAGGAACCCTCAGCACCCATAGGAACCCCCAGCACCCATAGGAACCCCCAGCACCCATGGGACCCCCACCCACCCTGAGGACCCCCAACACCCATGGGAACCCCAGCACCCACAGGACCCCCAGCACCCATGGGACCCCCAGCACCCATAGGAACCCCCAGCACCCATGGGACCCCCAGCACCCATAGGAACCCCCAGCACCCATGGGACCCCCAACACCCATAGGGACCCCAACACCCATGGGACCCCCAGCACCCATAGGAACCCCCAGCACCCACGGGACCCCCAGCACCCATAGGGACCCCAGCACCCATAGGAACCCCCAGCACCCATGGGACCCCCACCCACCCTGAGGACCCCCAACACCCATGGGAACCCCAGCACCCACAGGACCCCCAGCACCCATGGGACCCCCAGCACCCATGGAACCCCCAGCACCCATAGGAACCCCCAGCACCCATGGGACCCCCAGCACCCATAGGAACCCCCAGCACCCATGGGACCCCCAACACCCATAGGGACCCCAACACCCATGGGACCCCCAGCACCCATAGGAACCCCAGCACCCACGGGACCCCCAACACCCACGGGACCCCCAGCACCCATAGGGACCCCCAGCACCCATGGGACCCCCAGCACCCATAGGAACCCCAGCACCCACGGGACCCCCAACACCCACGGGACCCCCAGCACCCATGGGACCCCCAGCACCCACGGGACCCCCAACACCCACGGGACCCCCAGCACCCATAGGGACCCCCAGCACCCATAGGAACCCCCAACACCCATGGGACCCCCAGCACCCATGGGACCCCCAGCACCCACAGGAACCCCACACCCCTAAGACCCCCACCCATGGGTGCCCCCCACTCCCCAAACCCCACCCCCACGAGCACCCATGGGTGCCTCCCCCACCCATGGGTGCCCCATTCCCCCCCCCCATTATGAACCACCAACCCCATAGCACCCATAGGTGTGCCCTATAGCACCCATGGGTGCCCCCTGACCTGACCCCCCACATACCAACCAAACCCCCCTCCCCACTCCCTATAGCACCCAGAGGTGCCCCCCCACCCATGGGTGCCCCATCCCCCCCTCATTATGAACCCCTCACTCCCCGCAGCACCCATGGGTGCCCTATAGCACCCATAGGTGCCCCCAAGCCCCCATTCCCCACAGCACCCATGGGTGCTCCCCACCCATAGGTGCCCCATCCCCACCCCCTCCCCCCGTCATCGTGAACCCCCCGGCCCCGTAGGTGCCCCACAGCACCCATGGGTGCCCCCCACCCATGGGTGCCCCCTCACCAGGGTCCCGTAGCGCCCGTTTTCCAGCAGCGCCCCCACGGCCCCCAGGTCACACGGTCCCGGGTGCAGCTTCACCCCCCCCCCGGGGGGGCACTGGGTGGGGGGGGGGAAGGGTCAGCGCCCGGATGCCTGGGTCCCCCCCGCCAATAACCTGCCCCCGGACGCCTGGGTCCCACCCGGACGCCTGGGTCCCCCCCGCCAATAACCTGCCCCCGGACGCCTGGGTCCCCCCCGCCAATAACCTGCCCCCGGAT
Organism: Caloenas nicobarica; assembly: GCF_036013445.1. NCBI lineage: Eukaryota > Metazoa > Chordata > Aves > Columbiformes > Columbidae > Caloenas > Caloenas nicobarica. Next base: position 499,914 of record NC_088278.1, read on the forward strand.
GCCTGGGTCCCCCCGGATGCCTGGGTCCCCCCAACCAATAACCTGCCCCCGGATGCCTGGGTCCCCCCGGATGCCTGGGTCCCCCACCCAATAACCTGCCCCCGGACGCCTGGGTCCCCCCCAGACGCCTGGGTCCCCTCCACCAATAACCTGCCCCCGGACGCCTGGGTCCCCCCGGATGCCTGGGTTCTCCCCCACCCCCGGACGCCTGGGTCCCCCACCCAATAACCTGCCCCCGGATGCCTGGGTCCCCCCGGACGCCTGGGTTCTCCCCCAGCCCCGGACGCCTGGGTCCCCCCCAGACGCCTGGGTCCCCCCCGCCAATAACCTGCCCCCGGATGCCTGGGTCCCCCCGGACACCTGGGTCCCCCACCCAATAACCTGCCCCCGGACGCCTGGGTCCCCCCGGATGCCTGGGTCTCCCCCACCAATAACCTGCCCCCGGATGCCTGGGTCCCCCCGGACGTCTGGGTCCCCCACCCAATAACCTGCCCCCGGACGCCTGGGTCCCCCCCACCGATAACCTGCCCCCGGATGCCTGGGTCCCCCCAGACGCCTGGGTCCCCCCCGCCAATAACCTGCCCCCGGACGCCTGGGTCCCCCCGGATGCCTGGGTCTCCCCCACCAATAACCTGCCCCCGGATGCCTGGGTCCCCCCGGATGCCTGGGTCCCCCACCCAATAACCTGCCCCCGGACGCCTGGGTTCCCCCCGCCGATAACCTGCTCCCGGATGCCTGGGTCCCCCCGGATGCCTGGGTCCCCCACCCAGATAACCTGCCCCCGGACGCCTGGGTCCCCCCGGATGCCTGGGTCCCCCACCCAATAACCTGCCCCCGGACGCCTGGGTCCCCCACCCAATAACCTGCCCCCGGATGCCTGGGTCCCCCCGGATGCCTGGGTCCCCCACCCAATAACCTGCCCCCGGACGCCTGGGTCCCCCACCCAATAACCTGCCCCCGGACGCCTGGGTCCCCCCGGATGCCTGGGTCCCCCACCCAATAACCTGCCCCCGGACGCCTGGGTCCCCCACCCAATAACCTGCCCCCGGACGCCTGGGTCCCCCCCGGACGCCTGGGTCCCCCACCCAATAACCTGCCCCCGGACGCCTGGGTCCCCCCTGGACGCCTGGGCACCCCCGCCAATAACCTGCCCCCGGATGCCTGGGTCCCCCCGGACGCCTGGGTCCCCCACCCAATAACCTGCCCCCGGATGCCTGGGTCCCCCTGGACGCCTGGGTCCCCCACCCAGATAACCTGCCCCCGGACGCCTGGGTCCCCCCGGACGCCTGGGTCCCCCACCCAGATAACCTGCCCCCGGACGCCTGGGTCCCCCCGGACGCCTGGGTTCTCCTCCACCCCCGGACGCCTGGGTCCCCCCAGACGCCTGGGTTCTCCCTCACCCCCGGACGCCTGGGTCCCCCCGGACGCCTGGGTCCCCCACCCAATAACCTGCCCCCGGACGCCTGGGTCCCCCCGGACGCCTGGGTTCTCCCCCAGCCCCGGACGCCTGGGTCCCCCCGGACGCCTGGGTCCCCCCCGCCAATAACCTGCCCCCGGACGCCTGGGTCCCCCCGGACGCCTGGGTTCTCCCCCACCCCCGGACACCTGGGTCCCCCCGGACGCCTGGGTTCTCCCCCACCCCCGGACGCCTGGGTCCCCCCGGACGCCTGGGTCCCCCGGTACCTGGTGACATCGCCGCAGGGCGTGGCCGTGGGCGGAGCCCAGAAGCGCCCCCAGCACCCCGCGCAGCGCCCCCTGCAGCTCGGCGGCGGCACCGGCCCCCGGCGGCTCCTCTGGGCGCGGGGACGGGAGGGGACACAGGTCAGCACCCATGGGTGCCCCACACCCCTCACGCGTCATTTCCCCCCCCCGGACGCCTGGGTCCCCCAGACGCCTGGGTCCCCCCCTCCCCACAATGGCTCTCCCGGACGCCTGGGTCCCCCCTCCCCACAATGGGTCCCCTTGCACTCCTGGGTCCCCCGGACGCCTGGGTCCCCCCCTCCCCACAATGGGACCCCGGACGCCTGGGTCCCCTGGACGCCTGGGTCCCCCCCTCCCCACAATGGGTCCCCCGGACACCTGGGTCCCCCCGTCCCCACAACGGCTCCCCCGGACACCTGGGTCCCCCCCCTCCCCACAATGGGACCCCGGACGCCTGGGTCCCCCCCTCCCCACAATGGGTCCCCTTGCACTCCTGGGTCCCCCGGACGCCTGGGTCCTCCCCTTGCCCCCCACGGCTCCCCCGGACGCCTGGGTTCCCCGGACACCTGGGTCCCCCTCTTGCCCCCCACGGCTCCTCCGGACGCCTGGGTCCCCCGGACGCCTGGGTCCCCCCCTTGCCCCCCACGGCTCCCCCGGACGCCTGGGTCCCCCCCTCCCCACAATGGCTCTCCCGGACGCCTGGGTCCCCCGGACGCCTGGGTCCCCTCCTCCCCACAATGGGACCCCGGACGCCTGCGTCCCCCGGACGCCTGGGTCCCCCCACCCAAGAGTGCCCCCACCACCCCCGAACACCTGGGTCCCCCGGACGCCTGGCTCCTCTCTACAGTTCCCACCCCTTTCCTCCATGGGTGCTCCCGGATGCCTGGGTTCCCCGGACGCCTGGGTCCCCCCCTTGCCCCCCACAATGGCTCCCCCGGACACCTGGGTCCCCCGGACACCTGGGTCCCCCCCTTGCCCCCCACAATGGCTCCCCCGGACGCCTGGGTCCCCCGGACGCCTGGGTCCCCTCACCGTGGGGGCAGCGGGGGAGGGGCGGCTCCTCCTGCCCCTCCCCCTCCCGGGGGCACTCGGGGCAGCAGCGGCCTGGGGGGGAGGGGCGGGGTCGGCCCCCCGAGAACGGCCCCAGGGACCCCCCCACATACCCCAGAGACCCCCCGGGACCCCAAATCCCACTGACCCCAATTGACCCCCAGCACCCCCCGGGACCCCCAAATCCCCCTGACCCCAATTGACCCCCAGACCCCCATTCACCCCCATTGACCCCCAGCACCCACTGACCCCCCGGGACCCCCAAATCCCCCTGACCCCCATTGACCCCCAACTCCCCCAGACCCCCATTGACCCCCAACTCCCCCAGACCCCCATTGACCCCCAGCACCCACTGACCCCCATTGACCCCCAAATCCCCCAGACCCCCATTGACCCCCAGACCCCCATTCACCCCCAGCACCCACTGACCCCCCGGGACCCCCAAATCCCACTGACCCCCTGGGACCCCCAAATCCCCCAGACCCCCATTGACCCCCATTGACCCCCAGCACCCACTGACCCCCATTGACCCCCAGACCCCCATTGACCCCCAGCACCCCCAGGACCCCCAAATCCCACTGACTCCCATTGACCCCCAGCACCCACTGACCCCTGGGACCCCCAAATCCCACTGACCCCCTGGGACCCCCAAATCCCCCAGACCCCCATTGACCCCCAGCACCCACTGATCCCCATTGACCCCCAACTCCCCCAGACCCCCATTGACCCCCAGGACCCCCCGGGACCCCCAAATCCCACTGACTCCCATTGACCCCCAGCACCCCCTGACCCCTGGGACCCCCAAATCCCCCAGACCCCCATTGACCCCCAGACCCCCATTGACCCCCCGAGACCCCCGAGACCCCCAAATCCCCCAGGCCCACATTGACCCCCAGCACCCACTGACCCCCCCAGACCCCCATTGACCCCCAAATCCCCCTGACCCCCACTGACCCCCATTGACCCCCAGCACCCCCAGACCCCCATTGACCCCCATTGACCCCCAGCACCCCCAGCACCCCCGGGACCCCCCATTTGCTCACGTGTGTGGGTGCAGGGGGGGTCCCCCGGCGCCTCCGTGTCCCCAGCAGGGGGCGCCCCGCAGCCCCCCCAGCGCCAGCAGCCCCAGCACAGCTTGGGGGGGGTGGGGGGGGACACACCCCAAAAAACCGGGGTCACCCCAGAACTGGGGTCACCCCGAAACGTGGGGACACCCCCGGAGCCCCCCAAACCCCCCACCCCAATGGGTTCCCCACCCCTCCCATGTCCCCCCACCCATGGGTGCCCCCTATGGGTCCCCCCCCACACACATTGGTTCCCCCCATGTCCCCCCCACCCATGGGTGCCCCCCATAGCTTCCTCCCCATGTCCCCCCATCGCCCCCCACCCATGGGTGCCCCCCATAGTCTCCCTCCCCATGTCGCCCTCACCCATGGGTGCCCCCCCATTGGGTGCCCCCCCATTGGGTGCCCCCCTCTTGTCCCGCACATTGGTCCCCCCACCCATGGGCGCTCCCCAGAGGTCCCCCCCGTGTCCCCCCACCCATGGGCGCTCCCCAGAGGTCCCCCCCGTGTCCCCCCACCCATGGGTGCCCCCCTCTTGTCCCGCACATTGGTCCCCCCACCCATGGGTGCTCCCCAGAGGTCCCCCCCGTGTCCCCCCACCCATGGGTGCCCCCGTGTCTCACCCACTGAGAGGGGGCGGGGCCCTGGGTGGGGGGGGCCCCGGGGCCCAGACACCCCGGGTGGAAACAGCGGCGGCAGCGGCTGCACTCCAGGAGGCGCTGTCGGAAAACAGCGGCGCCCAATGGGACCCAACGGCACCCAACGGCACCCAATGGGACCCAACGGCGCCCAATGGAGCACAATGGGACCCAACGGCGCCCAATGGGACCCAACGGCACCCAACGGCACCCAATGGGACCCAATGGGAGCCAATGGGACCCAACGGCGCCCAACGGCACCCAATGGGACCCAACGGCGCCCAATGGGACCCAACGGCGCCCAACGGCACCCAATGGGACCCAATGGGACCCAATGGGAGCCAATGGGACCCAACGGCGCCCAATGGGACCCAACAGCGCCCAATGGCACCCAATGGGACCCAACGGCGCCCAACGGCACCCAATGGGACCCAATGGGACCCAATGGCACCCAACGGCGCCCAATGGGACCCAACGGCGCCCAACGGCGCCCAACGGCACCCAATGGGACCCAATGGGACCCAACGGCACCCAACGGCGCCCAATGGGAGCAATGGCACCCAACGGCACCCAATGGGACCCAACGGCGCCCAACGGCACCCAATGGGACCCAACGGCGCCCAATGGGACCCAACGGCGCGCAACGGCACCCAATGGGACCCAACGGCACCCAACGGCGCCCAATGGGACCCAATGGGACCCAATGGCACCCAACGGCGCCCAACGGCACCCAATGGGACCCCATGGCACCCAAAGGAGCCCAATGGGACCCAACAGCACCCAATGGCACCCAATGGCGCCCAATGGGACCCCACGGCACCCAATGGGACCCAATGGAGCCCAATGGGACCCAACGGCGCCCAATGGGACCCCATGGAACCCAACGGCACCCAATGGGACCCCGTGGCACCCAATGCCACCCAAAGGAGCCCAACGGCGCCCAATGGGACCCAACGGCGCCCAATGGGACCCAATGGGACCCCGTGGCACCCAACACCACCCAACGGTGCCCAACGGCACCCAATGGGACCCAATGGAACGCAATGGCGCCCAACGGCGCCCAATGGAACCCAATGGCACCCAATGGGACCCCATGGCGCCCAATGGGACCCCATGGCACCCAATGGCACCCAAAGGCGCCCAATGGCACCCAATGGCGCCCAATGGCGCCCAACGGAACCCAATGGGACCCCATGGAACCCAATGGGACCCAATGGGACCCAACGACGCCCAATGGAGCCCAATGGCGCCCAATGGGACACAACGGCGCCCAATCGCACCCAACGGCACTCAATGGTGCCCAATGGCACCCAAAGGAGCCCAATGGCGCCCAATGGCACCCAATGGAGGCCAATGGGACCCAATGGCACCCAACGGCACTCAATGGCGCCCAACGGCGCCCAATGGGACCCCATGGCACCCAGTGGCACCCAATGGAGCCCAATGGGACTCCATGGAGCCCAATGGGACCCCGTGGGGCCCAATGGGACCCAATGGAACCCAATGGGACCCAATGGCACCCAAAGGAGCCCAATGGGACCCAATGGCGCCCAATGGGACCCAATGGGATCCAATGGCGCCCAATGGAGCCCAATGGGACCCAATGGGACCCTGTGGCACCCAATGGCGCCCAATGGGACACAACGGCACCCAATGGGACCCAATGGGACCCAACGGCAGCCAATGGGACCCAACAGCGCCCAATGGGACCCAATGGAACCCAATGAGACCCAATGGCGCCCAATGGTACCCAACGGCGCCCAATGGGACCGAATGGCGCCCAATGGGACCCAATGGCACCCAATGGAGCCCAACGGCAGCCAACGGCACCCAATGGGACCCCATGGCACCCAAAGGAGCCCAATGGGACCCCATGGAACCCAATGGCACCCAATGGTGCCCAATGGTGCCCAATGGGACCCCATGGCGCCCAATGGGACCCAAAGGAGCCCAACGGCACCCAATGGCGCCCAATGGGACCCAACGGCGCCCAATGGGACCCCATGGCACCCAACGGCGCCCAACGGCACCCAATGGGACCCAATGGAACCCAATGGTGCCCAATGGCACCCAATGGGACCCCATGGCACCCAATGGGTCCCCATGGAACCCAATGGCACCCAATGGGACCCAATGGCGCCCAATGGTGCCCAATGGGACCCAATGGCACCCCATGGGACCCCATGGCGCCCAATGGGACCCAAAGGAGCCCAACAGCACCCAATGGCACCCAACGGGACCCCATGGCACCCAACAGCACTCAATGGCGCCCAACGGGACCCCATGGCACCCAATGGCACCCAATGGAACCCCATGGAGCCCAATGGCACCCAAAGGAGCCCAGTGGGACCCAATGGAACCCAGTGGGACCTAATGGAACCCAATGGGGCCCAACGGAACCCAATGGCGCCCAGTGGCACCCAATGGGACCCCATGGCGCCCAATGGGACCCCATGGCACCCAACAGAACCCAATGGCACCCAACAGCGCCCAATGGAACCCAATGGAGCCCAGTGGCGCCCAATGGCGCCCAATGGCACCCAATGGAGCCCAATGGAGCCCAACAGAACCCAATGACGCCCAATGGCGCCCAATGGCGCCCAATGGAGCCCGGTGGAGCCCAATGGCACCCAGTGGCACTGAATGGCACCCAATGGAGCCCAATGACGCCCAATGGAACCCAATGGCACCCAGTGGAGCCCAATGGAGCCCAATGGAGCCCAATAGAACCCAATGATGCCCAATGGAGCCCAATGGAGCCCAATGGAGCCCAATGGAGCCCAATGGAGCCCAATGGAAGCCAACGGCGCCCAATGGCGCCCGGTGGCACTGAATGGCACCCAATGGAGCCCCATGACGCCCAATGGAACCCAATGGCACCCAGTGGAGCCCAATGGAGCCCAATAGAACCCAATGATGCCCAATGGAGCCCAATGGAGCCCAATGGAGCCCAATGGGACCCCGTGGCACCCAATGGGACCCAATGGTGCCCAATGGCGCCCAATGACACCCAATGGAACCCAACGGCGCCCAATGGAGCCCAATGGCGCCCAATGGAGCCCAACGGGACCCAATGGTGCCCAATGGCACTAGATGGCACCCGATGGAGTCCAATGGCGCCCAATGGAGCCTAATGGCACCCAATGGCACTGAATGGCACCCAATGGAGCCCAATGGAACCCAATGGAACCCAATGGCGCCCAATGAAGCCCAATGGCGCCCAATGGCGCCCAATGGCGCCCAATGGTGCCCAGTGGCACTGAATGGCACCCAATGACGCCCAATGGCGCCCAATGGAGTCCAATGGAGTCCAATGGCGCCCAATGGTGCCCAATGGTGCCCAATGGCGCCCAATGACGCCCAATGGTGCCCAGTGGCACTGAATGGCACCCAATGATGCCCAATATCGCCCAATGGAGTCCAATGGAGTCCAATGGCGCCCAATGGAACCCAATGGCACCCAATGGCGCCCAATGGTGCCCAGTGGCACTGAATGGCACCCAATGACGCCCAATGGCGCCCAATGGAGTCCAATGGAGTCCAATGGCGCCCAATGGTGCCCAATGGAACCCAATGGCACCCAATGGCGCCCAATGGAGCTCGATGACGCCCAATGGAGCTCAATGGAGCCCAATGGAGCCCAGTGACACCCAATGGAGCTCAATGATGCCCAATGACACCCAATGGAACCCAATGGTGCCCAATGGCGCCCAGTGCCACTGAATGGCACCCAACGGCGCCCAACGGCGCCCAATGGAGCCCAACGGCACCCAACGACGCCCAATGCCGCCCAATGGCGCCCAATGGCACCCAATGGCACCCAATGGAACCCAATGGAACCCAATGGCGCCCAATGGTGCCCAATGGAACCCAATGGCGCCCAATGGAACCCAGTGGAACCCAGTGGAACCCAATGGCGCCCAATGGAACCCAATGGCACCCAATGACGCCCAATGACGCCCAATGGAACCCAATGGCGCCCAATGGAGCCCAACGGTGCCCAATGGAGCCCAACGGCGCCCAATGGAACCCAATGGAATCCAATGGCGCCCAATGGTGCCCAATGGAGCCCAATGACACCCAATGGCACCTCCGGGGTCACCCCAAGTGACCGTGTCCCCCAGTGTCACCCCTGTCCCCCCGTCCCCCCCGTCCGTCCCCCCGTCCGTCACCTTCCCGTCCCGTCCCCTCCTCCCGCAGCCGTGGCAGCTCCGGCAGCGCCGGCAGCTCCAGCGCGTCTGTCCCGGCGCCGGCGCCTCGGGGCCCAGGCAGAAGCGGTGGAAGGGCTGGCAGCACACCTGGCACAGCACCAGCTGCAACGACACGCGCCGCGCCTATGGGGCCTGGGGATCGCCTATGGGGCCCTACAGATCACCTATGGGGCCCACAGACCATCTATGGGGCTCTACGGACCACCTATGGGGCCCTACGGACCATCTATGGGGCTCTACGGATCATCTATGGGGCACTATGGACCACCTATGGGGCCCTACGGACCATCTATGGGGCCCTACGGATCATCTATGGGGCCCTATGGACCATCTATGGGGCCCTACGGACCACTTATGGGGCCCACAGACCATCTATGGGGCCCTACAGACCACCTATGGGGCCCACAGACCATCTATGGGGCTCTACGGACCACCTATGGGGCCCTACGGATCATCTGTGGGGCCCTATGGACCATCTATGGGGCCCTACGGACCACCTATGGGGCCCTATGGACCACATATGGGGCCCTATGGACCACCTATGGGGCCCTATAGGCACCTACACACACCCGCAGACAAACACTGACCCCTATGGATGCCTATAGATGCCCCAGGCAGAACCGGACCCAGGAGTTCAGGGGGGACCCAGGCGTCTGGGGGGGACCCAGGAGTTCGGGAGGGACCCAGGAGTTCAGGAGGGGACCCAGGAGTTCAGGAGGGGACCCAGGCGTCCGGGAGGGACCCAGGAGTTTGGGAGGGGACCCAGGAGTTCGGGAGGGGACCCAGGCGTCCGGGGGGGACCCAGGCGTCCTGAGGGACCCAGGAGTTCGGGAGGGGACCCAGGCGTTCGGGAGGGGACCCAGGCGTCCTGAGGGACCCAGGAGTTCGGGAGGGGACCCAGGAGATTGGGAGGGGACGCAGGAGTTTGGGAGGGGACGCAGGAGTTTGGGAGGGGACCCAGGAGTTTGGGAGGGACCCAGGAGTTCGGGAGGGGACCCAGGCGTCCGGGAGGGACCCAGGAGTTCGGGAGGGGACCCAGGCATCCGGGAGGGGACCCAGGAGTTTGGGGGGGGACCCAGGAGTTTGGGGGGGGACCCAGGAGTTTGGGGGGGGACCCAGGAGTTCGGGAGGGACCCAGGCGTTCAGGAGGGGACCCAGGCGTTCAGGAGGGGACCCAGGCGTTCGGGAGGGGACCCAGGCGTCCGGCGCGCCGCGCTCACCGCGTGCTGCCCGCGGCTGGCGCAGAGCAGGCAGAGCAAGGGGACGCTCAGCGGGACGGAGCCCACGACGCTCAGCCCCCCCATGAGCCACACGTTGTCCAGCGCCGGGTCCTCCTGCAGGGGGCGCCGCTGAGCGGGGGCGCCCACCCCGGGGCCCGGAGAGCCCTATGGAACCCCTATGGAACCCCTATGGAACCCCTATGGAACCCCCTATGGAACCCCTATGGAACCCCCTATGGAACCCTCATCCCCTATAGAGCCCCCTATAGAGCCCCTATGGACCACCCTATGGAACCCCCTATGGAACCCCCTATGGAACCCCTATGGAACCCCCTATGGAACCCCCTATGGAACCCCTATGGAACCCCTATGGATCCCCCTATGGAACCCCTATGGATCCCCCTATGGAACCCCTATGGATCCCCCTATGGAATCCTCATCCCCTATAGAGCCCCTATGGAACCCCTATGGAAACCCCTATGGAACCCCTATGGAACCCCCTATGGAACCCCCTATGGAACCCCTATGGAACCCCCTATGGAACCCCCTATGGATCCCCCTATGGAACCCCCTATGGAACCCCCTATGGAACCCCCATCCCCTATAGAGCCCCCTATAGAGCCCCTATGGATCCTCCTATGGATCCCCCTATGGAACCCCCACCCCTATAGAGCCCCTATGGATCCCCCTATAGAACCCCCATGCCCTATAGAGCTCCTATAGGGCCCCCTATGGATCCCCCTATGGAACCCGCACCCCTATAGAGCCCCTATAGACCCCCACTATGGAATCCCCACCCCTATAGAGCCCCCTATGGATCCCCCACCCCCTATAGAGCTCCTATAGATCCCCCAACTCCCTATAGAGCCCTTACGGATCCCCCACCCCCTATAGACCCCCCCATGGATACCCCAACCCCACATAGATCCCAACCCCCTATAGATCCCAACCCCGCTATGGATCCTCCCAATTCCCTATAGATCTCCGCAAGTCACTATAGATCCCAATCCCCCTATAGATCTTCCATATAGATCCCCAATCTCCTACAGACCTCCCCAACTCGCTATAGATGCCCAACCCCCTATAGATCCCCAACCCCCTATAGATCCCCCCCATAGATCCTCCCAAACCCCCTATAGATCCCCCTATAGATCCCCCCACCCCCCCCAAACTGGGACCCTATAGACAGACCCTATGGGGTGGGGGAGGGGCCGCGGGGTTAATGGGGGGGGGGGCGGAATTGGGGGGGGAGGGGTCTGGGGGGTATTTGGGGTCATTTGGGGTCAGGGGTATTTGGGGTAATTTTGGGGTTATTTGGGGTTATTTGGGGTCTGGGGTATTTTGGGGTTATTTGGCTCAGGATTATTTGGGGTGATTTTGGGGTCATTTGGGGTCTGGGGTTATTTGGGGTTAATTTTGAGGTTATTTGGGGTCTGGGGGTATTTGGGGTCTGGGGTATTTGGGGTAATTTTGGGGTTATTTGGGGTAATTTTGGGGTTATTTGGGGTCATTTGGGGTATTTGGGGTTATTTGGGTCTGGGGTATTTTGGGGTCATTTGGGGTCTGGAGTTATTTGGGGTTAATTTTGAGGTTATTTGGGGTCTGGGGTATTTGGGGGTTATTTGGGGTTATTTGGGGTCAGGGGTATTTGGGGTAATTTTGGGGTCATTTGGGATCATTTGGGGTATTTGGGGTCATTTGGGGTTATTTGGGGTTATTTGGGTCAGGGGTATTTGGGGGTATTTTGGGGTCTGGGGTTATTTGGGGTAATTTTGGGGTCTGGGGTATTTTTGGGGTTATTTGGGGTCTGGGGTATTTGGGGTTATTTGGGTCGGGGTGTTTGGGGTGTTTGGGGTGGGGTTTGGGGGTTCAGGGGGGTTGGGGGGTTCAGGGGGGTTGGGGGGGTTTGGGGGGGTTTGGGGTTTGGGGGGGGTTTGGGGTTCGGGGGGGTTGGGGGGTTGGGGGGGGTTGGGGGGTTCAGGGGGGTTGGGGGGGGTTTGGGGGGTTCGGGGGGTTCAGGGGGGTTGGGGGGGTTTGGGGCTTCAGGGGGTTCAGGGGGGTTGGGGGGGGTTTGGGGGGGTTGGGGGCTTCGGGGGGTTCAGGGGGGTTGGGGGGTTTGGGGGGGTTTGGGGGGTTCGGGGGGATTGGGGGGGTTCGGGGGTTGGGGGGTTGGGGGGGTTTCAGGGGGGTTGGGGGGTTCAGGGGGGTTGGGGGCTTCGGGGGGTTCAGGGGGGTTGGGGGTTCGGGGGGGTTCAGGGGGGTTTGGGGGGGTTGGGGGGGTTGGGGGGGTGGGGGGGTTCGGGGGGGTTGGGGGGGGTTGGGGGGTTCGGGGGTTCGGGGGGGTTCAGGGGGGTTGGGGGCCCCACCTTGAAGTCGACCCTCAGTCTGTTCCCCCGTCGCCGGGGCGGCCCCTCCCCCCCCAGCCGCTCTGGGGGGACCCGGGGGGGGCCCAATCCTGGGGGAGGGGACACGGTCAGGGCGGCCTGCGCCCCTCCCCCACAGCCACATGTCCCCATGTCCCAAATGTCCCCTGTGCCCCCGTCCCCATATCCCCCCGTCCCCCTGTCCCCATGTCCCCCCGTCCCCCTGTCCCCATATCCCCCAGGTCCCCCTGTCCAAATGTCCCCCTGCCCCCACGTCCCCCTGTCCCCCGTCCCCATGTCCCCCCATCCCCCCGTCCCCATATCCCCCATGTCCCCATGTCCACATTGTCCCCATGTCCCCCATCCCATGTCCCCCTGTCCCCATGTCCCCCTGTCCCCATGTCCCCTCGTCCCCATGTCCCCACATCCCCCCGTCCTCATGTCCCCCGTCCCCATGTCCCCCCGTCCCCATGTCCCTATGTCCCCCTGTCCCCCGTCCCCATGTCCCTATGTCCCCCTGTCCCCATGTCCCCCTGTCTCCCCTCCCCCCCGTCCCCTCCCCCACCCCCATCCTCCTCCTGGCCCGAAGCTGCAGCAGCGGTTGGAGCGGCCGGCGGGGGCGGGGGGGCTCCTCGGGTCCTCCAGGGGGCGCTCTGGGGACAGGGGGACAGGGGGACATGGGGACAGGGGGACGGGGGGACGTGGGGACAGGGGGACGGGGGGACGTGGGGACAGGGGGATATGGACATGGGGACAGGGGGATATGGGGGACAGGGGGACATGGGGACATGGGGACAGGGGGACAGGGGGACAGGGGGACAGGGGGACGGGGGACAGGGGGGACAGGGGGGACAGGGGGACAGGGGGGACAGGGGGGACAGGGGGACAGGGGGACATGGGGACAGGGGGATGTGGGGATGTGGGGACAGGGGGACAGGGGGACAGGGGACAGGGGGATGGGGACAGGGGGACATGGGGACAGGGGGATGGGGACAGGGGGACATGGGGACAGGGGGACAGGGGGACAGGGGGACATTTGGGACAGGGGGACAGGGAGATATGGACATGGGGACAGGGGACATGGGGACATTGGGGACATTTGGGACAGGGGGATATGGACATGGGGACAGGGGGACAGGGGGACATGGGGACAGAGGGATATGGACATGGGGACGTGGGGACAGCGGGACGTGGGGACATGGGGGATATGGGGGACAGGGGGACAGGGAGATATGGACATGGGGACATGGGGACGGGGGGACAGGGGGGACATTGAGATATGGGAACAGGGCGACAGGGGGATATGGGGACGTGGGGACAAGGGGACATTGAGATATGGGGACATGGGGACAGGGGGTCAGGGGGAGATGGGGACATGGGGACAGGGGGACATTGAGATATGGGGACAGGGGGATATGGGGACAGGGGGACAGGGGGAGATGGGGACAGGGGGGACAGTGGGGACAGGGGGACAAAGGGACAGGGGGAAACTCCATGTCCCACGTCCCCCCAATATCACACATTCCCCCCGGATCACGTGTCCCCAAGCCCCCCCCATGTCCCCTCGTGTCCCCTCACCTGTGTTACACGTCCCCCCCATTGTCACGTGTGTCTCCCCATTTCCCCCCGTGTCCCCATGTCCCAGTGACCCCCAGTGACCCCCAGGGTCCTAAAGCCCCCTCAGTGACCCCCAGGGTCCTAAAGCCCCCCCAGAGACCCCCAGGGTCCTAAAGCCCCCCCAGTGACCCCGAGTGACCCCCAGGGTCCTAAAGCCCCCCCAGTGACCCCAAGTGACCCCCAGGGTCCTACAGCCCCCCCCCAGTGACCCCAAGTGACCCCCAGGGTCCCAGACCCGCCCAGTGACCCCCAGGGTCCTAAAGCCCCCCCAGTGACCCCCAGGGTCCCAGACCCCCCCAGTGACCCTGAGTGACCCCCAGGGTCCTAGAGCCCCCCCAGTGACCCCCAGGGTCCTAAAGCCCCCCAAGTGACCTCCAGGGTCCTAAAGCCCCCGTCCTAAAGCCCCCCCAGTGACCCTAAGTGACCCCCAGGGTCCCAGACCCCCCCAGTGACTCCCAGGGTCCTAAAGCCCCCCAGTGACCCCAAGTCGTGTCCCCAGTGTCCCCAATGTCCCCTCACCATCGGGCGCTGTCCCCGCGCTGTCCCCGTCGGTGGGCGTGGCCGTGGGCGGGGCCCGTGGGCGGGGCCTCAGGAGGCGCCGCCCCGAGCGCCTTGGAGGCTCCGCCCCCCCCGGGTCCCCCCCGATGTCCCCAATGTCCCCCGGGTCACCCGACGGCCCCGAGTCCCCCGAGTCCTCCGAGTCCCAGGGGGTCACCCGGGGGGGGCAGCGGCCTGGGGACAATGGGGACATTGGGGACAATGGGGGGACATGGGGGCAATGGGGAGAATGGGGGCATTGGGGACATTGGGGGGACATGGGGGCAATGGGGACAATGGGGACATTGGGGGGACATGGGGGGATTGGGGACAATGGAGACATTGGGGACAATGGGGGGACATGGGGGCAATGGGGACAATGGGGACATTAGGGACAATATGGGGACATGGAGGCAATGGGGACATTGGGGATAATGGGGTGGACATGGGGATAATGGGGACATTGGGGACAATGGGGGGACATGGGGGCAATGGGGACATTGGGGACAATGGGGGGACATGGGGGCAATGGGGACAATGGGGACATTGGGGGGACATGGGGACAATGGGGACATTGGGGGGACATGGGGGCAATGGGGACATTGGGGACATTGGGGATAATGGGGGGACATGGGGATAATGGGGACATGGGGGCAATGGGGAGAATGGGGACATTGGGGACAATGGGGGGACATGGGGGCAATGGGGACAATGGGGGCATTGGGGACAATGGGGGCATTGGGGACAATGGGGGGACATGGGGGCAATGGGGACATTGGGGATAGTGGGGGGACATGGGGGCAATGGGGACAATGGGGGGACATGGGGGCAATGGGGGGACATGGGGGCAATGGGGGGACATGGGGGCAATGGGGACAATGGGGACATTGGGGACAATGGGGACATTGGGGACAATGGGGGGACATTGGGGGCAATGGGGGCAACGGTGGCAATGGGGGGACAATTGGGACAGTGGGGACATGGGGGATAATGGGGGGACACGGGGATAATGGTGACAATGGGGGGACATAGGGACATTTGGGACAATGGGGGGACATGGGGATAATGGGGGCAATGGGGACAATAGGGGGACGTGGGGGCAATGGGGACATTGGAGACAGTGGGGACAATGGGGGGACATGGGGACATTGGGGACAATGGGGATAACGGGACATTGGGGACAGGTGGGACAATGGGGGGATAACGGGGACAAGGGAGCAGTGGGGACAATGGGGGACAATGGGAACAATGGGGGGACACAGGGACAATGGGGGGATAACGGGGACAACGGGGGGACAATGGGGATAGAGCTGGGACCCGTGTCCCCTTGTCCCCCCATCCCCATGTCCCAGTGACCCCCCCAGACCCCCCCAGTGACCCCAGGGTCCTAAAGCCCCCCTGGTGACCCCAAGTGACCTCCAAGGTCCCAGAGCCCCCCAGTGACCCCCAGGGTCCTAAAGCCCCCCTGGTGACCCCAAGTGACCTCCAGGGTCCCAGAGCCCCCCAGTGACCCCCAGGGTCCTAGAGCCCCCCCAGTGACCCCCAGTGATCCTCAGTGACCCCCAGGGTCCTAAAGCCCCCCCAGAGACCCCCAGTGACCCCCAGGGTCCTAGAGCCCCCCCAGTGACCCCCAGTGACCCCAGTGACCCCCAGGGTCCTAAAGCCCCCCCAGAGATCCCCAGGATCCCAGAGCCCCCCCAGGTATCCCCAGGGTCCTAAAGCCCCCCCAGTGACCCCCAGGGTCCTAAAGCCCCCCCAGGTATCCCCAGGGTCCTAAAGCCCCCCCAGTGACTCCAAGTGACCCCCAGGGTCCCAGAGCCCCCCCCCGGTGACCCCCAGGGTCCTAAAGCCCCCCCAGTGACCCCCAGTGACCCTCAGGGTCCTAAAGCCCCCCCAGTGACCCCCAGGGTCCTAAAGCCCCCCCAGAGACCCCCAGGGACCCCCAGGGTCCTAAAGCCCCCCCAGTGACCCCCAGTGACCCCAGTGACCCCCAGGGTCCTAAAGCCCCCCCAGAGATCCCCAGGATCCCAGAGCCCCCCCAGGTATCCCCAGGGTCCTAAAGCCCCCCCGGTGACCCCCAGGGTCCTAAAGCCCCCCCCCCAGTGACCCCAAGTCATGTCCCCCCCATGTCCCCCCCCCCCCACAACCGTCCCCACGTCCCCCCCCCCCGTACCTCTGTCTGTCCCTCTGTCCCTCTGTCCCTGCTCGGGGACCATGTGGCCGGGGGGAGGGGAGGGGGGGAGGGGACACCGGGGGGTGGGGACACCTGGGGAGGGTGGGGACACCTGGGGGGGGGGGTGGGGACACCTATAGCCACATACGCCCCCTATAGACCCCGCCCCCCCCCCCCACCCCGGCCCTTACAGACCCCATAGATGCTCTACAGACCCCATAAGTGCCCTATAGCTGCACACGTGCCCTATAGATCCCGCGCGTCCCCTATGGATTCTATGTGTCCCCCATAGATGCCATACGTCCCCTATGGATGCCATACGTCCCCTATGGATCCCACCTCTCTGCGCCAACCGCTCCAGTTTTCGCGCCTCGATCTTGTCACAGCGACGGTACCTGTGGGGCAGGGGACATCAGGGGGGACCCAGGAGTTCGGGGGGGACCCAGGAGTTCGGGAGGGGACCCAGGAGTTCGGGAGGGACCCAGGTGTCCGGGGTGGGGGGGGTGACAGAAAGGGACCCAGGCATCCGGGGTGGGAAGCCAGGCGTCCGGGGGTGACACAAACACGGGACCCAGGCGTCCGGGGGGGAACCCAGGAGTTCGGGGGTGATAGAAAGAAGGGACCCAGGCGTCCGGGGAAGGACCCAGGCGTTCGGGGGGGAACCCAGGAGTTCGGGGGTGATAGAAAGAAGGGACCCAGGCATCCGGGGAAGGACCCAGGCGTCCGGGAGTGTTATAAGGAAGGGACCCAGGCGTCCGGGGGGGAACCCAGGAGTTCGGGGGTGATAGAAAGAAGGGACCCAGGCGTCCGGGAGTGAACCCAGGAGTTCGGGGGTGATAGAAAGAAGGGACCCAGGCGTCCGGGGAAGGACCCAGGCATCCGGGAGTGTTATAAGGAAGGGACCCAGGCGTCCGGGGCGGAACCCAGGAGTTCGGGGGTGATAGGAAGAAGGGACCCAGGCGTCCGGGGGGGGAACCCAGGAGTTCGGGGGTGATAGAAAGAAGGGACCCAGGCGTCCGGGGGGGAACCCAGGAGTTCGGGGGTGATAGGAAGAAGGGACCCAGGCGTCCGGGGGGTGGAACCCAGGTGTCCAGGCACGACACAAACAAGGGACCCAGGCGTCCGGGGGGGAACCCAGGAGTTCGGGGGTTATACAAAGAAGGGACCCAGGCGTCCGGGGAAGGACCCAGGAGTTCGGAGGTGATAGAAACAAGGGACCCAGGCGTCCGGGGGTGATAGGAAGAAGGGACCCAGGCGTCCGGGAGTGTTATAAGGAAGGGACCCAGGCGTCTGGGAGTGAACCCAGGAGTTCGGGGGTGATAGGAAGAAGGGACCCCGGCGTCCGGGGGGAACCCAGGAGTTCGGGGGTGATAGGAAGAAGGGACCCCGGCGTCCGGGGGGGAACCCAGGAGTTCGGTGGTTATACAAAGAAGGGACCCAGGCGTCCGGGAGTGAACCCAGGAGTTCGGGGGTGATAGAAAGAAGGGACCCAGGCATCCGGGGAAGGACCCAGGCGTCCGGGGGGGAACCCAGGAGTTCGGGGGGGAACCCAGGAGTTCGGGGGGGAACCCAGGAGTTCGGGGGTGATAGAAAGAAGGGACCCAGGCGTCCGGGGGGGAACCCAGGAGTTCGGGGGTGATAGAAAGAAGGGACCCAGGCGTCTGGGGAAGGACCCAGGCGTCCGGGAGTGTTATAAGGAAGGGACCCAGGCGTCCGGGGGGGAACCCAGGAGTTCGGGGGTGATAGAAAGAAGGGACCCAGGCATCCGGGAGGTGGAACCCGGGTGTCCAGGCACGACACAAACAAAGGACCCAGGCGTCCGGGGGGGGAACCCAGGAGTTCGGGGGTGATAGGAAGAAGGGACCCAGGCGTCCAGGGGGGGAACCCAGGAGTTCGGGGGTGATAGAAAGAAGGGACCCAGGCGTCCGGGGAAGGACCCAGGAGTTTGGGGGTGATAGAAAGAAGGGACCCAGGCGTCCGGGAGTGTTATTAGGAAGGGACCCAGGCGTCCGGGGGGGAACCCAGGAGTTCGGGGGTGACAGAAAGAAGGGACCCAGGCGTCCGGGAGTGTTATAAGGAAGGGACCCAGGAGTTCGGGGGGGAACCCAGGAGTTCGGGGGTGATAGGAAGAAGGGACCCAGGCGTCCGGGGAAGGACCCAGGAGTTCGGGGGTGATAGAAAGAAGGGACCCAGGCGTCCAGGGAAGGACCCAGGCGTCCGGGAGTGTTATAAGGAAGGGACCCAGGCGTCCGGGGGGGGAACCCAGGAGTTCGGGGGTGATAGAAAGAAGGGACCCAGGCGTCCGGGAGTGAACCCAGGAGTTCGGGGGTGATAGAAAGAAGGGACCCAGGCGTCCGGGGGGGGAACCCAGGAGTTCGGGGGTGATAGAAACAAGGGACCCAGGCGTCCGGGAGTGAACCCAGGAGTTCGGGGGTGATAGAAAGAAGGGACCCAGGCGTCCGGGGGGGAACCCAGGAGTTCGGGGGTGATAGAAAGAAGGGACCCAGGCGTCCGGGGAAGGACCCAGGCGTCCGGGAGTGTTATAAGGAAGGGACCCAGGCGTCCGGGGGGGAACCCAGGAGTTCGGGGGTTATACAAAGAAGGGACCCAGGCGTCCGGGGGGGAACCCAGGAGTTCGGGGGTGATAGAAAGAAGGGACCCAGGCGTCCGGGGGGGAACCCAGGAGTTCGGGGGTGATAGAAAGAAGGGACCCCGGCGTCCGGGGAAGGACCCAGGAGTTCGGGGGTGATAGAGAGAAGGGACCCAGGCGTCCGGGAGTGAACCCAGGAGTTCGGGGGTGATAGAAAGAAGGGACCCAGGCGTCCGGGGAAGGACCCAGGCGTCCGGGGAAGGACCCAGGAGTTCGGGGGTGATAGAAAGAAGGGACCCAGGCGTCCGGGGAAGGACCCAGGAGTTCGGGGGTGATAGAAAGAAGGGACCCAGGCGTCCGGGGAAGGACCCAGGCGTCCGGGGGGGGAACCCAGGTGTCCGGGCGTGACACAAACGTGGGACCCAGGCGTCCGGGGGGTGGGACCCAGGAGTTTGGGGGTGATAAAAAGAAGGGACCCAGGCGTCCGGGGAAGGACCCAGGAGTTTGGGGATGATAGAAAGAAGGGACCCAGGCGTCCGGGGAAGGACCCAGGCATCCGGGAGTGTTATAAGGAAGGGACCCAGGCGTCCGGGGGGGAACCCAGGAGTTCGGGGGTGATAGGAAGAAGGGACCCAGGCGTCCGGGGGGGAACCCAGGAGTTCGGGGGTGATAGAAAGAAGGGACCCAGGCGTCTGGGGAAGGACCCAGGCGTCCGGGAGTGTTATAAGGAAGGGACCCAGGCGTCCGGGGGGGAACCCAGGAGTTCGGGGGTGACAGAAAGAAGGGACCCAGGCGTCCGGGAGTGTTATAAGGAAGGGACCCAGGCGTCCGGGGGGGAACCCAGGAGTTCGGGGGTGATAGGAAGAAGGGACCCAGGCGTCCGGGGGGGAACCCAGGAGTTCGGGGGTGATAGAAAGAAGGGACCCAGGCGTCCGGGGAAGGACCCAGGAGTTCGGGGGTGATAGAAAGAAGGGACCCAGGCATCCGGGGAAGGACCCAGGAGTTCGGGGGGGGAACCCAGGAGTTCGGGGGTTATACAAAGAAGGGACCCAGGCGTCCGGGGAAGGACCCAGGCGTCCGGGGGGGAACCCAGGAGTTCGGAGGTGATAGAAAGAAGGGACCCAGGCGTCCGGGGAAGGACCCAGGCGTCCGGGGAAGGACCCAGGAGTTCGGGGGTTATACAAAGAAGGGACCCAGGCGTCCGGGGGGTGGAACCCAGGTGACCAGGGACGACACAAACAAAGGACCCAGGCGTCCGGGGGGGAACCCAGGCGTCCGGGGGTGATAGGAAGAAGGGACCCCGGCGTCCGGGGGGGTGACTCACACGCAGCACTGCTTCTTGGTGTTGGGCCCCCCGAACTTGGGCTTGTCGCGGCAGTTGGGGCAGGCGGCGCAATCCTGGGGGCGGCGGCAGCCGCGGCAGCGGCCGCAGCGAACCTGCCGGTTCTTGCGGGGGCGCGAGGGGCCCCCCCGGGCCGGGGGGGGAGGGGGCGGCGTGGGGGGGGCGGCGGCCTCCCCCTGCCCATCCCCCGCGCGGCAGCGTTTGGGGGGGGCGGCCTCGGATTCGGAGGCGGACGAGGTTTCTGGGGGAGGGGGGTGAGGGGGAGCCAGGAGTTCGGGAGGGACCCAGGAGTTCGGGGGGGGACCCAGGAGTTCAGGAGGGACCCAGGAGTTCGGGATGGGGGTCATAGGGGGGACCCAGGAGTTCGGGAGGGGACCCAAGTGATGTGGGACCCAGGCGTTCGGGAGGGACCCAGGAGTTCGGGAGGGGACCCAGGAGTTCGGGGGGGGACCCAGGAGTTCGGGGGGGACCCAGGAGTTCGGGAGGGGACCCAGGAGTTCGGGGGGGGACCCAGGAGTTCGGGGGGGACCCAGGAGTTCGGGAGGGGACCCAGGAGTTCGGGGGGGGACCCAGGAGTTCGGGGAGGGACCCAGGAGTTCGGGGGGAGCCAAGTGATGGGGGACCCAGGAGTTCGGGAGGGACCCAGGAGTTCGGGGGGGACCCAGGAGTTCGGGGGGGACCCAGGAGTTCGGGGGGGGACCCAGGAGTCCGGGGGGGGACCCAGGAGTTCGGGGGAGACCCAAGTGATGGGGGACCCAGGAGCTCAGGGGGGACCCAGGAGTTCGGGAGGGGACCCAGGCGTCCGGGAGGGGACCCAAGTGATGGGGGACCCAGGCGTTCGGGAGGGACCCAGGAGTTCAGGAGGGACCCAGGAGTTCGGGGGGGGACCCAGGAGTTCGGGGGGGGACCCAGGAGTTCGGGAGGGACCCAGGAGTTCGGGGGGGGACCCAGGAGTTTGGGGGGGGACCC
Source organism: Caloenas nicobarica (assembly GCF_036013445.1). NCBI lineage: Eukaryota > Metazoa > Chordata > Aves > Columbiformes > Columbidae > Caloenas > Caloenas nicobarica. The sequence goes on from NC_088278.1 coordinate 521,389, forward strand.
AGGAGTTTGGGGGGGACCCAGGCGTCCGGGAGGGACCCAGGAGTTCGGGGAGGGACCCAGGAGTTCAGGAGGGACCCAGGAGTTCGGGGGGGGACCCAGGAGTTCAGGAGGGACCCAGGAGTTCGGGGGGGGACCCAGGAGTTCGGGGGGGACCCAGGAGTTCGGGAGGGACCCAGGAGTTCGGGGGGGGACCCAGGAGTTCGGGGGAGGGACCCAGGCGTTCGGGAGGGACCCAGGCGTCCGGGAGGGGACCCAGGCGTCCGGGAGGGGACCCAGGAGTTCGGGGGGGACCCAGGAGTTCGGGGGGGACCCAGGCGTCCGGGAGGGGACCCCACGTCCCCGGTACCTTCGTGGGGTGACGCCCCGCGGGGGGGGAGGGCGCTGAGCCTGGGGACGCTCTCGGGGACGGTGGCCCTGGCCTGACCCAAAGCCACCGCGGCGTGACGGCAAACGTGCTTGATCCGGGGCCCCTGGGGACAGCGGGGACAGCGGGGACACTGCGGGACGTGGGGGGACAGGGGGACATGGGGGGACATGGGGGGGGACAATGGGGACACTGGGGGAGATGGGGACATGGGGACATGGGGATGTGGGGGGACAATGGGGATACTGGGGGACATGAGGACATGGGGGGACAGGGCGGGACGGGGGGACACGGGGGGACAATGGGGACACTGCGGGACATGGGGGGACACGGGGACATGGGGGGGGACAATGGGGACACTGGGGGAGATGGGGACATGGGGACATGGGGGGACAGGGGGACACGGGGGGAAGGGGGGGGGACAAGAGGACATGGTGGGGACAATGGGGGACAGGGGGACATGGGGGGGACAACGGGGGACACTGGGGGACATGGGGTTATGGGGGGACATGGGGACACGGGGGGATGGGGGGACATGGGGGGACATGGGGGGACGGGGGGACATGGGGGACAGAGGGACATGGGGGACAGAGGGACATGGGGGACAGAGGGACACGGGGGGACACGGGGGGACATGGGGGGGACAGGGGGACATGGTGGAGACAACGGGGGACACTGGGGGACATGGGGTTATGGGGGGACAGGGGGACATGGGGGGACATGGTGGGGACAATGGGGGGACACAGGGGGACAAGGGGACATGGGGGGACAGGGGGACAGGGGCACATGGGGGGATGGGGGGACATGGGGGGACACAGGGGGACAGGGGGACATGGGGGGACAGGGGGACATGGGGGGACAGGGGGACACGGGGGGACACGGGGACATGGGGGAACATGGGGGGACATGGGGACACGGGGGGACATGGGGACACAGGGGGACAAGGGGACATGGGGGGACAGGGGGACAGGGGCACATGGGGGGACATGGGGGACACGGGGGGACAGGGGGACACGGGGGGACGGGGGACATGGGGGGACATGGGGACATGGGGGGGACACGGGGACACGGGGGGACACGGGGGTACAGGGGGACATGGGGGGACACGGGGACACGGGGGGGGGACAGGGGGACAGGGGGACAGGGGGACATGGGGGGACATGGGGGGACAGAGGGGACACAGGGGGACAGAGGGACATGGGGGACACGGGGGGACATGGGGACATGGGGGGGACACGGCGGGACACGGGGGGACATGGGGGGACATGGGGGGGACATGGGGAGGACATGGGGGGGACATGGGGAGGACATGGGGGGGACATGGGGGGACACGGGGGGACACGGGGGGGGACAGGGGGACAGGGGGGGACATGGGGGGGACACAGGGACAGGGGGGGGGACAGGGGGACAGGGGGACAGGGGGACATGGGGGGACATGGGGGGGACACGGGGACACAGGGGGACACAGGGGGACATGGGGACACGGGGGGACACGGGGCCGCGTCACCCACCTGCAGGTCCCCGGGTTCCCCCTCCAGCTGCGCAGGTTCCTCCTGCAGGAAACGGGAGAGTGAGCGCCCGGACGCCTGGGTCCCCCCCCGGACGCCTGGGTCCCCGCCCGGACGCCTGGGTCCCCCCCTGGACGCCTGGGTCCCTCCCGGACGCCTGGGTCCCCGCCCGGACGCCTGGGTCCCCCCCTGGACGCCTGGGTCCCCGCCCGGACGCCTGGGTCCCCCCCTGGACGCCTGGGTCCCTCCCGGACGCCTGGGTCCCCCCCGGACGCCTGGGTCCCTCCCCGGACGCCTGGGTCCCCCCCAGACGCCTGGGTCCCCCCCCGGACGCCTGGGTCCCCGCCCGGACGCCTGGGTCCACCCCGTACACCTGGGTCCCCCCCCGGACGCCTGGGTCCCCCCCCAGACACCTGGGTCCCCCCGGACGCCTGGGTCCTCTCCAGCATGGCACCGGAGGGGGGACCCAGGCGTCCGGGCGGTGTCCCCATAAAGGGACCCAGGCGTCCGGGGGGGGGTTTCCCGAAAAGGGACCCAGGCGTCCGGGTGGGTGTCCCCAAAAAGGGACCCAGGCGTCCGGCTGGTGCCCATAAAGGGGACCCAGGCGTCCGGGGGGGGGTCCCCATAAAGGGACCCAGGCGTCCGGGGGGGCTTCCCAAAAAGGGACCCAGGCATCCGGGGGGGGTTTCCGAAAAAGGGACCCAGGCGTCCGGGGGGGGTTCCCAAAAAGGGACCCAGGCGTCCGGGGGGGGTTTCCGAAAAAGGGACCCAGGCGTCCGGGGGGGGTTCCCAAAAAGGGACCCAGGCGTCCGGGGGGGGGTTTCCCGAAAAGGGACCCAGGCATCCGGGGAGGTTTCCCAAAAAGGGACCCAGGCATCCGGCTTGTCCCCATAAAGGGGACCCAGGCGTCCGGGGGGGTGTTCCCATAAAGGGGACCCAGGCGTCCGGGGGGGTTTCCCGAAAAGGGACCCAGGCGTCCGGGGGGGTTTCCCCAAAAAGGGACCCAGGTGTCCGGGACCACCCCAAAACCCCCCATAATAGGGACCCAGGCGTCCGGGGGGGTTTCCCAAAAAGGGACCCAGGCGTCCGGGGAGGTTTCCCAAAAAGGGACCCAGGCGTCCGGGGGGGGGGTTTCCCAAAAAGGGACCCAGGCGTCCGGGGGGGGGTTTCCCAAAAAGGGACCCAGGCGTCCGGGGGGGGTTTCCATAAAGGGACCCAGGCGTCCGGGGGAGGTCTCCCAAAAAGGGACCCAGGCGTCCAGGGGGTGTCCCCAAAAAGGGACCCAGGCGTCCGGCTGGTCCCCATAAAGGGGACCCAGGCGTCCGGGGGGGTTTCCCGAAAAGGGACCCAGGCGTCCGGGGGGGGGGTTTCCCAAAAAGGGACCCAGGCGTCCGGCTTGTCCCCATAAAGGGGACCCAGGCGTCCGGGGGGTGTTCCCAAAAAGGGACCCAGGCATCCGGGGGGGTTTCCCAAAAAGGGACCCAGGCGTCCGGGGGGGGGGTTTCCCAAAAAGGGACCCAGGCATCCGGGGGGGTTTCCCAAAAAGGGACCCAGGCGTCCGGGGGGGGGCGGTTTCCCGAAAAGGGACCCAGGCGTCCGGGGGGGGGTTTCCCAAATAGGGACCCAGGCATCCGGGGGGGTTCCCCATAAAGGGACCCAGGCGTCCGGGGAGGTTCCCCAAAAAGGGACCCAGGCGTCCGGGGAGGTTTTCCAAAAAGGGACCCAGGCGTCCGGCTTGTCCCCATAAAGGGGACCCAGGCGTCCGGGGGGTGTCCCCAAAAAGGGACCCAGGCGTCCGGGGTGGGGGGGTTCCCCGAAAAGGGACCCAGGCGTGCGGGCTCTCACCGCGGGGGGGCGGGGGCGGCGCCGGTCGATGTTCCGCAGCTGCAGCCGCGCGCGGCTCAGGAGGTCGAACACGCGCCCGATGTCCCCGAGCTCGTCGCCGGCGTCCCCGATGACGTCAGCGGCGGCCCTCGTGATGTCACCGGCGTCCCTCGTGACGTCATCGGCGGCCCCAGGCCGGGGGAGGGGCCGGGAGGGGGGTCTCTCGATGACATCAGCGGTGACGTCGCCACGGGCGCCGCGCGGCCATTGGTGGAGGCGCGGGGGGGCGGGGCCGAGGGGGGAGGGGCGGCGCGGGGTCACCCCGGGGTCACCCGGGGTCATTGTGGGGTCGCTCAAGGTCACCGGGGGGTCACTAAGGGTCACCCTGGGGTCACTAAGGGTCAGCCGGGGGTCGCCTGGGGTCAGCGCGGGGTCACTCGAGGTCACCCGGGGGTCACCCGAGGTCAGCGCGGGGTCACCCAAGGTCATTGTGGGGTCGCTCAAGGTCACCGGGGGGTCACTAAAGGTCACGGCGGGGTCGCCTGAGGTCACCGCAGGGTCACTAAAGGTCACCCCGGGGTCACTAAAGGTCACCCCGGGGTCACTTGGGGTCATCGTGGGGTCACTCGAGGTCACCAGGGGGTCACGAAAGGTCACCGGGGGGTCACCCGAGGTCACCCCGGGGTCACCCGGGGTCATTGGGGGGTCGCTCAAGGTCACCAGGGGGTCACTAAAGGTCACGGTGGGGTCACCTGAGGTCACCCCGAGGTCATCCGGGGTCATTGCGGGGTCACCAACGGTCACCCCGGGGTCACCCGGGGTCATTGGGGGGTTGCTCAAGGTCACTGGGGGGTCACCGTAGGTCACCCTGGGGTCACTCAAGGTCACGCTGGGGTCACCCGAGGTCACCCTGGGGTCACCCGGGGTCATTGGGGGGTCGCTCAAGGTCACCGGGGGGTCAACCGGGGTCATTGTGGGGTCACTCAAGGTCACTGGGGGGTCACTAAAGGTCACGGTGGGGTCACCGAGGGTGACCCTGGGGTCACTCAAGGTCACCGGGGGGTCACTAAAGGTCACCGGGGGGTCACTCAAGGTCACCGGGGGGTCACCGAGGGTGACCCTGGGGTCACCCAAGGTCACCGTAGGGTCACCGAGGGTCACCGGGGGGTCACTCAAGGTCACCGAGGGGTCACTCAAGGTCACCGGGGGGTCACCGTAGGTCACCCTGGGGTCACCCAAGGTCACCGGGGGGTCACTAAAGGTCACCGTGGGGTCACCCAAGGTCACCGGGGGGTCACCGAGGGTCACCCTGGGGTCACTAAAGGTCACCGTGGGGTCACCGAGGGTCACCCTGGGGTCACTAAAGGTCACCGGGGGGTCACCCAAGGTCACCGGGGGGTCACCGAGGGTCACCGGGGGGTCACTAAAGGTCACTGTGGGGTCACCCGAGGTCACCGCGGGGTCCCCCACCGTCCCCAAAGGGCCCCCGGGCGGCCCCGAGCTGCCGCTCGATGGCCCCCCAGCGTCCCCAGCTGCCAGCGGGGGGGTCCCCACGACGCGGCCGGGGGGGCGCGGGGGCGCCCAGCGCAAAGCGGCCGCGCGCCGCACGACCCGGCGCGGGGGAGGGGCCGGCGGGGGGGAGGGGCCGGCGCGGGGGACACCGGGGGGGACGCGGGGGCCCTAAAACTGGCGCTTCGGGGCCCAAAACTGTCACTTTGGGGCCTAAAAGTGTCACTTGTGGCCCTAAAAATGCCACTTTGGGACCTAAAATCGTCACTTTGGGGCCCAAAATCGTCACTTTGGGGCCTAAAATTGTCCCTTTGGGGCCCAAAATGGTCACCGGTGACCCTAAAAGTGTCGGGTTTGTCCCTAAAATTGTCACTTCGGGGCCCAAAATTGTCACTTTGGGGCCTAAAACCGTCACTTTGGGGCCCAAAATGGTCACTTGTGGCCCTAAAAATGCCACTTTGGGGCCCAAAATCGTCACTTTGGGGCCTAAAATTGTCACTTTGGGGCCTAAAATTGTCCCTTTGGGGCCCAAAATCGTCACTTTGGGTCCCAAAATCATCACTTTGGGGCCTAAAATCGTCACTTTGGGGCCGAAAACTGTCATTTTTGGCCCTAAAACTGTCACTGTGGGGCCTAAAATTGTCACTCGTGACCCTAAAATTGTCACTTTGGGGCCTAAAAATGCCACTTTGGGGCCCAAAATTGTCACATTGGGGCCTAAAATCGTCACTTTGGGGCCTAAAATTGTCCCTTTTGGGCCCAAAATCGTCACTTTGGGGCCCAAACCGGTCACCGGTGACCCTAAAAGTGTCGGGTTTGTCCCTAAAATCGTCACTTTGGGGCCTAAAATTGTCACTTTGGGGCCTAAAATTGTCCCTTTTGGGCCCAAAACCGTCACTTTGGGGCCTAAAATCGTCACTTTGGGGCCTAAAATTGTCCCTTTTGGGCCCAAAATCGTCACTTTGGGGCCTAAAATCGTCACTTTGGGGCCTAAAAGTGTCAATTTTGGGCCCAAAATCGTCACTTTGGGACCTAAAATTGTCCCTTTTGGGCCCAAAATCATCACTTGTGGCCCTAAAAGTGTCGGGTTTGTCCCTAAAATTGTCACTTTGGGGCCTAAAATTGTCCATTTTGGGCCCAAAATCGTCACTCGTGGCCCTAAAACTGCCACTTTGGGGCCCAAAATCGTCACTTTGGGGCCCAAAACTGTCATTTTTGGCCCTAAAACTGTCACTTTGGGGCCTAAAATTGTCACTCGTGACCCTAAAATTGTCACTTTGGGGCAGAAAATCGTCCCTTTTGGGCCCCAAATTGGCACCAGCGACCCTAAAATTGTCAATTTTGGGCCCAAAATCGTCACTTGAAACCCTAAAATTATCCGTTTTGGGCCCCAAATCGTCACTTGTGGCCCTAAAACTGTCACGTTTGGGCCTAAAATTGTCACTCGAGGCCCTAAAAGTGTCAACTTTGGGCCCAAAATTCTCACTTGTGCCCCCAAAATTCTCATTTTTGGGCCCAAAATTGTCACTTGAGGCCTCAAAAGTGTCACTTGAGGCCCTAAAATTACCAATTTTGGGCCCAAAATCGTCACTTGTGGCCATAAAGGTGTCACCTTTGGGCCTAAAAGTGTCACTTGAGGCACTAAAACTGTCACTTTTGGGCCCAAAATTCTCACTTTTGGACCCAAAATTGTCACTTTCGGGCCCAAAATTCTCACTCGAGGCCCCAAAATTCTCACTCGAGGCCCCAAAATTCTCACTCGAGGCCCCAAAATTGTCAATTTTGAGCCCAAAATCGTCACTTGTGGCCACGACGCTGTCACTTTTGGGCCCAAAATTCTCACTTTTGGCCCCAAAATTGTCACTCGAGGCCCCAAAATCGTCACTCGTGGCCCCAAAACGGCCACTTTTGGGCCCAAAATGGTCACTTTGGGGCACGGGGGTGTCCCCAGTGTCCCCCCCAGTGCCCACGGGGGTGTCACTGGTGGCCCTGGGGGGGTCCCTGATGTCCCCAATGGGGTCCCTGGGGGGGTCCCTATGGGGGTCCCCAATGTCCCTATGGGGGTCCCCAATGGTGCCCCTGGGGGGGTCCCCAATGTCCCCAATGCTGTCCCTGGGGGGGTCCCTATGGGGGTCCCTGGGGGGGTCCCCGATGCCCCTGGGGGGGTCCCCAATGGTGTCCCTGGGGGGATCCCCAGTGTCCCAAATGGTGTCCCTGGGGGGGTCCCTATGGGGGTCCCCGATGCCCCTGGGGGGGTCCCCAATGGTGTCCCTGGGGGGGTCCCTGATGTCCCCAATGGGGTCCCTATGGGGGTCCCCAATGTCCCTATGGGGGTCCCCAATGGTGTCCCTGGGGGGGTCCCCAATGTCCCCAATGGTGCCCCTGGGGGGGTCCCCGATGCCCCTATGGGGGTCCCCAATGGTGTCTCTGGGGGGGTCCCCAATGCCCCTGGGGGGGTCCCCAATGTCCCCAATGCTGTCCCTGGGGGGGTCCCCAATGGTCATGGGGGGGTCCCCAATGTCCCCAATGGTGTCTCTATGGGGGTCCCTGGGGGGGTCCCCGATGCCCCTGGGGGGGTCCCCAATGGTGTCTCTATGGGGGTCCCCGATGCCCCTGGGGGGGTCCCCAATGTCCCCAATGCTGTCCCTGGGGGGGTCCCTATGGGGGTACCTGGGGGGGTCCCCAATGGTGCCCCTGGGGGGGTCCCCAGTGTCCCTGGGGGGTCCCTGATGTCCCCAATGGTGTCTCTGGGGGGGTCCCTATGGGGGTCCCTATGGGGGTCCCCAATGGTGCCCCTGGGGGGGTCCCCGATGTCCCCAATGGTGTCTCTATGGGGGTCCCCGATGCCCCTGGGGGGGTCCCCGATGGTGTCCCTGGGGGGGTGCCCGATGTCCCCAATGGTGTCCCTATGGGGGTCCCTGGGGGGGTCCCCGATGCCCCTGGGGGGGTCCCCGATGTCCCCAATGGTGTCCCTATGGGGGTCCCTGGGGGGGTCCCTATGGGGGTCCCTATGGGGGTCCCTATGGGGGTCCCTGGGGGGGTCCCTGGGGGGGTCCCTGGGGGGGTCCCCGAGGTCCCCGAACCTGCGGGGGGGCCGGATGGGCCGGGCCGAGCGGGCGCTGAGCAGGGGGGCGCCGAAGTGGCGGAGGCCGCGCAGGATCGGGCCCCCCCCCCCCGCCCCGCCCCCCCCCGGCCCGCGCCGGCCCCTCCCCCCCCCGCGCCGGCCCTGCCGGGGGGTGGGGGGGGAGGGGGCGCCCGGGGGGGTCCGCTGGGTGCCTGCTGGGGGAGGGGAGGGGACAGGGCGTCAGGAGGGGACCCAGGCGTCCGGGAGAGCCCCCCCCCCCCGAGCATCACTTGGGGGGGGGGGGGGGTGGGAGGGTGGGGGGGAAACTGGGAGTTCGGGGGGACCCAGGAGTGCCCCAAGGGAGCCAGGAGTTCGGGAGGGGACCCAGGAGTGCCCCAAAAGAGCCAGGAGTTCGGGAGGGACCCAGGAGTTCGGGAGGGACCCAGGAGTTCGGGAGGGGACCCAGGAGTGCCCCAAGAGAGCCAGGAGTTCGGGAGGGACCCAGGAGTGCCCCAAAAGAGCCAGGAGTTCAGGAGGGACCCAGGAGTTCGGGAGGGACCCAGGAGTTCGGGAGGGGACCCAGGAGTTCGGGGAGGGGACCCAGGAGTTCGGGGAGGGGACCCAGGAGTTCGGGGAGGGGACCCAGGAGTTCGGGAGGGGACCCAAATAAGGGACCCAGGAGTTCGGGGAGAGACACAAATAGGGGACCCACAAGTTCAGCGGGACCCAGGAGTGCCCCAAGGGACCCAGGCATCCGGGAGGGACCCAGGAGTTCGGGAGGGACCCAGGAGTTCGGGAGGGGACCCAGGAGTTCGGGAGGGGACCCAGGAGTTCGGGAGGGACCCAGGAGTTCGGGGGGGGGACCCAGGAGTTCGGGAGGGGGACCCAGGAGTTCGGGAGGGGGACCCAGGAGTTCGGGGAGGGGACCCAAATAGGGGACCCACGAGTTTAGCGGGACCCAGGAGTGCCCCAAGGGACCCAGGCATCCGGGAGGGACCCAGGAGTTCGGGAGGGACCCAGGAGTTTGAGGGGAACGCAAGAGTTAGGGGAGGGACCCAAATAGGGGACCCAGGAGTTCGGGGGGGGACCCAGGAGTGCCCCAAGGGAGCCAGGAGTTCGGGAGGGACCCAGGAGTTCGGGAGGGACCCAGGAGTTCGGGGAGGGACCCAGGAGTTCGGGGAGGGACCCAGGAGTACCCCAAAGGAGCCAGGAGTTCGGGGAGGGGACCCAAATAGGGGACCTGGAGTTTGGGGGGACCCAGGAGTGCCCCAAGGGACCCAGGCATCCGGGAGGGACCCAGGCGTTCGGGAGGGACCCAGGAGTTCGGGGGGGGACCCAGGCGTCCGGGGGGGGGACCCAGGCGTCCGGCACTGACCCCTCGGGCTCCGCTGTGTCTCCGTTTTTTCCGCTTTCGTCTCTTCGGGTGCAAAACCCCGAAATTCCTCCTTTGGGGGGGGGGAGGAGCCACAATCAGCCCCGCCCCCAGGCCACACCCACACAAGCCCCGCCCCCTCCAAGCCCCGCCCCCCGGCCTCTTAAAGGGCCACACGGGCCCAACCGCCCCCCACTCCCCTCGTTTCCCCCATTGCCCCCGATTCTCCCCAAAACCCCCAATTCCCCCCAATCCCCCCAATTCCCCCAAATTCTCCCCATTCCCCCCATAACCCCCAACTCCCCCCATTCTCCCCAATTCCCCCAATTCCTCCATTCCCCCCAACTCCCCCCATTCCCCCAATTCTCCCCATTTCCCCCCATTCTCCCCAATTCCTCCATAACCCCAAATTCCTCAAAATTCTCCCCATTCCCCCAATTCTCCCCAATTCCCCCCATTTCTCCCCATAACCCCCGATTCTCCCCATTCCCCCCATTCACCCCAAATCCCCCCATTCCCCCCACAACCCCCCATTTCCCCCAATTCTCCCCATAACCCCCAATTCCCCCAAATTCTCCCCATTCCCCCAAATCCCCCAATTCTCCCCATTCCTCCAAATTCTCCCCATAACCCCCAATTCCTCCAAAACCCCCAATTCTCCCCATTCCCCATAACCCCCAATTCTCTCTATTCCCCACATTTCTCCCCATAACCTCCAACTCCCCCCATTCCCCCAACTCTCCCCATTCCCCCAAATCTCCCCATTCACCCCAATTCTCCCCCAATTCCCCCATAACCCCCAATTCCCCCATTCCCCCCAATTCTCCCATAGCCTCTAACTCCCCCCATTCCCCCCATTCCCCCACAACCCCCAATTCCCCCCAATGCTCCCCAGTTCCCCCATAACCCCTAATTGTCCCCAATTCTCCCCATTCCCCCCAATTCCCCCATAACCCCCAAATCTCCCCATTACCCCCAACTCCCCCCATTCCCCCAATTCTCCCCAATTCCTCCATAACCCCCAATTCCCCCATTTCCCCCAATTCTCCCCCATTCCTGCATAACCCCAATTCCTCAAAATTCTCCCCATTCCCCCCATAACCCCCAATTCCCCCCTTCCCCCCAGCTCCCCCCATTCCCCCAATTCTCCCCAATTCCTCCATAACCCCCAACCCCCCCCAATTCTCCCCACAGGCCCCCAATTCCCCCATAACCCCAATCTCCCTATTCCCCCATAACCCCCCATTTCCCCCAATTTCCCCATTCCCCCCATAACCCCCAACTCCCCCCACTCCCCCCAATTCTCCCCAATTCCCCCATAACCCCCAATTCCTCAAAATTCTCCCCAATTCCCCCATAACCCCCATTCCCCCCAATTCCCCCAAACTCCCCAATTCTCCCCATAACCCCCAATTCCTCAAAATTCTCCCCAATTCCCCCATAACCCCCATTCCCCCCAAACTCCCCCCATTCTCCCCATAACCCCCAATTCTCCCCAAATCCCCCCATTCCCCCAACTGTCCCCATTCCCCCAATTCTCCCCAATTCCTCCATAACCCCCAATTCCTCCCAATTCCCCAAATTCTCCCCGTAACCCCCAATTCTCCCCAAATCCCCCCATTCCCCCAACTCTCCCCATTTCCCCGCATTCTCCCCAATTCCCCCATAACCCCAACTCTCCCCATTCCCCCATAACCCCTAATATCCCCAATTCTCCCCATTCCCCCCAGTTCCCCATAACCCCCATTTCCCCCAATTCTCCCCAATTCCTCCAGAACCCCCAATTCCTCCCAATTCCCCCCATTCCCATGAACTCCCCCCATTCCTCCAATTCCCACAAATTCTCCCCATTCCCCCCAATTCTCCCATAACCCCCAATTCCCCCAAACTCCCCCCATTCTCCCCACAGCCCCCAATTCCCCCATAACCCCAATTCTCCCTATTCCCCCCATAACCCCCCATTTCCCCCATTTCCCCCAATTTCCCCATAACCCCCAATTCCCCCCACTCCCCCCAATCTCCCCAATTCCTGCATAACCCCCAAATCCTCAAAATTCTCCCCATTCCCCCCATAACCCCCAATTCCCCCCATTCCCCCCAACTCCCCCCATTCCCCCAATTCTCCCCAATTCCTCCATAACCCCCAACTCCCCCCAATTCTCCCCACAGCCCCCAATCCCCATAACCCCAATTCTCCCTATTCCCCCCATAACCGCTCATTTCCCCCAATTTTCCCCATAACCCCCAATTCCCCCCATTCTCCCCAATTCCTCCATAACCCCAAATTCCTCAAAATTCTCCCCATTCCCCCCCATTCCCCCAATTCTCCCCAATTCCCCCCATTCCCCCCATTCTCCCCATAACCCCCGATTCTCCCCATTCCCCCCATTCACCCCAAATCCCCCCATTCCCCCCACAACCCCCCATTTCCCCAATCTCCCCATAACCCCAATTCCCCAAATTCTCCCCATTCCCCCAAATCCCCCAATTCTCCCCATTCCTCCAAATTCTCCCCATAACCCCCAATTCCTCCAAAACCCCCAATTCTCCCCATTCCCCCATAACCCCCAATTCTCTCTATTCCCCACATTTCTCCCCATAACCTCCAACTCCCCCCATTCCCCCAACTCTCCCCATTCCCCCAAATTCTCCCCATTCACCCCAATCTCCCCCAATTCCCCCATAACCCCAATTCCCCCATTCCCCCCAATTCTCCCATAGCCTCTAACTCCCCCCATTCCCCCCATTCCCCCACACCCCCAATTCCCCCCAATGCTCCCCAGTTCCCCCATAACCCCTAATTGTCCCCAATTCTCCCCATTCCCCCCAATTCCCCCATAACCCCCAAATCTCCCCATTACCCCCAACTCCCCCCATTCCCCCAATTCTCCCCAATTCCTCCATAACCCCCAATTCCCCCATTTCCCCCAATTCTCCCCCATTCCTGCATAACCCCCAATTCCTCAAAATTCTCCCCATTCCCCCCATAACCCCCAATTCCCCCCATTCCCCCCAGCTCCCCCCATTCCCCCAATTCTCCCCAATTCCTCCATAACCCCCAACTCCCCCCAATTCTCCCCACAGCCCCCAATTCCCCCATAACCCCAATTCTCCCTATTCCCCCCATAACCCCCCATTTCCCCCAATTTTCCCCATTCCCCCCATAACCCCCAACTCCCCCCACTCCCCCCAATTCTCCCCAATTCCCCCATAACCCCCAATTCCTCAAAATTCTCCCCAATCCCCCATACCCCCCATTCCCCCCAATTCCCCCAAACTCCCCCAATTCTCCCCATAACCCCCAATTCCTCAAAATTCTCCCCAATCCCCCCAAACCCCCATTCCCCCCAAACTCCCCCATTCTCCCATAACCCCCAATTCTCCCCAAATCCCCCCATTCCCCCAACTGTCCCCATTCCCCCAATTCTCCCCAATTCCTCCATAACCCCCAATTCCTCCCAATTCCCCAAATTCTCCCCGTAACCCCCAATTCTCCCCAAATCCCCCATTCCCCCAACTCTCCCCATTTCCCCGCATTCTCCCCAATTCCCCCATAACCCCAACTCTCCCCATTCCCCCCATAACCCCTAATAGTCCCCAATTCTCCCCCATTCCCCCCAGTTCCCCCATAACCCCCATTTCCCCCAATTCTCCCCAATTCCTCCAGAACCCCCAATTCCCTCCCAATTCCCCCCATTCCCATGAACTCCCCCCATTCCTCCAATTCCCACAAATTCTCCCCATTCCCCCCAATTCTCCCATAACCCCCAATTCCCCCAAACTCCCCCCATTCTCCCCCACAGCCCCCAATTCCCCCATAACCCCAATTCTCCCTATTCCCCCCATAACCCCCCATTTCCCCCATTTCCCCCAATTTTCCCCATAACCCCCAATTCCCCCCACTCCCCCCAATTCTCCCCAATTCCTGCATAACCCCCAAATCCTCAAAATTCTCCCCATTCCCCCCATACCCCCAATTCCCCCATTCCCCAACTCCCCCCATTCCCCCAATTCTCCCCAATTCCTCCATAACCCCCAACTCCCCCCAATTCTCCCCACAGCCCCCAATTCCCCCATAACCCCAATTCTCCCTATTCCCCCCATAACCGCTCATTTCCCCCAATTTTCCCCATAACCCCCAATTCCCCCCATTTCCCCCAATTCCCCCCATTCTCCCCAATTCCTGCATAACCCCCAATTCCTCAAAATTCTCCCCAATTCCCCCATAACCCCCATTCCCCCCAAACTCCCCCAATTCTCCCCATAACCCCCAATTCTCCCCAAATCCCCCCATTCCCCCAACTGTCCCCATTCCCCCAATTCTCCCCAATTCCTCCATAACCCCCAATTCCTCCCAATTCCCCAAATTCTCCCCGTAACCCCCAATTCTCCCCAAATCCCCCCATTCCCCCAACTCTCCCCATTTCCCTGCATTCTCCCCAATTCCCCCATAACCCCAACTCTCCCTATTCCCCCCATAACCCCCCATTTCCCCCAATTTTCCCCATAACCCCCGATTCCCCCATAACCCCCAATTCCCCCCATTTCCCCCAATTCTCCCCAATTCCTGCATAACCCCCAATTCCTCAAAATTCTCCCCATTCCCCCCACAGCCCCCAATTCCCCCATAACCCCCAATTCTCCCCATTCCCCCAATGCTCCCCATTCCCCCCATAACCCCTAATTGTCCCCAATTCTCCCCATTCCCCCCAATTCCCCCATTCCCCCCAATTCTCCCCATAGCCTCCAACTCCCCCCATTCCCCCACAACCCCCAATTCCCCCCATTCTCCCCATTCCCCCCATAACCCCTAATTGTCCCCAATTCCTCCATTACCCCCAATTCCCCCATAATCCCCAATTCTCCCCATAACCCCCAACTCCTCCCAATTCCCCAAATTCTCCCCGTAACCCCCAATTCTCCCCAAATCCCCCCATTCCCCCAACTGTCCCCATTTCCCCCCAATTCTCCTCAATTCCCCCATAACCCCCAATTCCCCCAATTTTCCCCATTCACCCCAATTCTCCCCATAACCCCCAACTCCCCCCACTCCCCCCATTTCCCCCCAATTCCTCCATAACCCCCAATTCTCCCCAATTCTCCCCATTCCCCCGCCCGCCCCGCTGACCTGGCCGCCCGGCGGCCGCCCCCCCAGCAGCTCCCGCAGCCGCCGCAGCCGCCCGGCCAGGCCCAGCACGGCCCGCAGCGCCGGGTCGGGCCCCGCCGGGCCCCGCGCAGCCCCGAGCGGCGGCCGGGCGCGGGGGGAGGCGGCCGGCCGGGCCGGGCCCCGCCACGGGCGGCCGGGGAAGCGGCCGCGGGGCTGCGGAGCGGCGGGGGGACCCGCGGCGGCCCCGGGGGAGGCGGCGGGAGCGGAGCCGCCGCCGCCCGCCATCTTGGAGCGCTGCGGAGGGGCGGGGCTAAGGGGGTGCGGGACCAATCGGGGGACGGGGAGGGGGCGGGGACCGCGGGGGGGCGGGGCTAAGGGGGTGCGGGACCAATCGGGGGACGGGGAGGGGGCGGGGACCGCGGGGGGGCGGGGCCAAGGGGGTGCGGGACCAATCGGGGGACGGGGAGGGGGCGGGGACCGCGGGAGGGCGGGGCCAAGGGGGTGCGGGACCAATCGGGGGACGGGGAGGGGGCGGGGTCCGCGGGGGGGCGGGGCTAAGGGGGTGCGGGACCAATCGGGGGACGGGGAGGGGGCGGGGACAGCGGGGGGGGCGGGGCTAAGGGGGTGCGGGACCAATCGGGGGACGGGGAGGGGGCGGGGTCCGCGGGGGGGCGGGGATGGGGGGATGCGGGACCAATCGGGGGACGGGGAGGGGGCGGGGACCGCGGGGGGGCGGGGCCAAGGGAGTACGAGACCAATCAGAGCGCAGGGAGGGGGCGGAGTCAGCGGAGGGGCGGGGACCGCGGGGCGGCGGGACCAATCAGGGGACGGGGAGGGGGCGGGGACCGCGGGGGGGCGGGGATGGGGGGATGCGGGACCAATCAGAGCGCAGGGAGGAGGCGGAGCCAAGGGGGGCGGGGCCACGGCGCTATTAGGGGAGCATTGAGGGGGCGTGGCCAAGGGGACACGGGACCAATCAGGGGACGGGGAGGGGGCGGGGTCTGTGGAGGGGCGGGGCCGGGGAGCCCAGAAGAGAGCAATGAAGGGGCGGGGCCAAGGGGCCACAGCACCAATCAGGGAGCCGGGATAAGGGGGAGGAGTCTGAGAAGGGGCGGGGTTAAGACGCCCATAGGGGATGATTGAGGGGGCGGGGCCCACAGAGGGGGGCGGAGTCTGGGGAGGGGCGGGGCTACGGCGCCCATAAGGGACCATTGAGGGGGCGGAGCCCAATGGGAGGCGGGGCTACAGGACCTATAGGGGAACATTGAGGGGCGGGAACCAGGGGGCGGAGTCTGGGGAGTGATGGGAGTTGACGTCTAGGAGTTCGGGAGGGACCCAGGAGTTCGGGAGGGACCCAGGAGTTCGGGGAAGGACCCAGGAGTTCGAGGAGGGACCCAGGAGTTCGGGGGGGGGAACCAAAAAGTTGGGGGCGGAACCAAAGTTCGGGGTCTCGGGGGCAGCGGGGGGGGGAGGTTTAGAGGTGGCACCGAGGCGCCTGGGGGGACCGGAAGTGATGTAACACCGAGGCAAATGGGGGCGGAACCGGGCGGTTCGGGTCTCCCAGGGGGATTTTGAGGCTCCCGGTTCAGATTTTGGGTGTTCCCAGGTGGATTTTTGGGGGTCCCAAGCGGTTTTTGGGTTTCCCAGTTGAGTTTTGCTCATCCCGTTCATTTATTTAATTTCAAGGAGGGACCCAGGCGTTCGGGAGGGTCCTAGGAGTGCGGGAGGGACCCAGGAGTTCGGGAGGGACCCAGGTGTCCGGGAAGGGACCCAGGCGTTCGGGAAGGGACCCAGGAGTGCGGGAGGGACCCAGGAGTTCGGGAGGGGACCCAGGCGTTCGGGAGGGGACCCAGGCGTGCGGGAAGGGACCCAGGCGTTCGGAGAGGGACCCAGGAGTGCGGGAGGGACCCAGGCGTTCGGGAGGGGACCCAGGCGTTCGGGAGGGGACCCAGGAGTTCAGGAGGGGACCCAGGCGTTCAGGAGGGGACCCAGGATTGCGGGAGGGACCCAGGCGTCCGGGAAGGGACCCAGGCGTTCGGGAAGGGACCCAGGAGTGCGGGAAGGGACCCAGGCGTCCGGGAAGGGACCCAGGAGTGCGGGAGGGACCCAGGAGTTCAGGGGGGACCCAGGCGTCCGGGAGGGGACCCAGGCGTCCGGGAAGGGACCCAGGCGTCCGGGAAGCGACCCAGGCATTCGGGAGGGGACCCAGGCGTCCGGGAAGCGACCCAGGCGTCTGGGAGGGGACCCAGGAGTCCGGGGAGGGAACCCAAGAAAAATCGAAACCTTCCCCCCCAAAAAAGCTGCAGCTTTATTGGGAACATCGGGGGGGTCCCCAACATGTGGGCGGGACCCAAGTCTGGGGGGGTCCCCAAGTCTGGGGGGAGCCCCGTGGCGAGGATGACGAAGGTCTCAGCCGCTCGTGAGGCTGAAGATGAGGACGAGGAGGAGACGAAGGTCCCGGCCGCTGGTGACGATGGGGAGGATGATGATGGTGACGAAGGTCCCAGCTGAGGGTGATGAGGAGGAGGAGGAGGCTCCGAGGATGACGATGGTGACGACGAAGGTCTCAGCCGCTCGTGAGGCTGAAGATGAGGATGAGGAAGGTCCCGGGGACGAGGAAGAGGAGGAGGAGGCGACGAAGGCCCCGGGCGCCGGCGAGGCCGAAGGTGCTGAGGAAGGTCCTGGTGATGACGATGGTGACGATGATGAAGGTCCCGGGCGCTCATGAGGCCGAAGACGACGCTGAGAAAGGTCCTGGTGATGATGATGATGATGATGATGAAGGCGTCAGTGACGGGGAGGTTGAGGATGATGATGAGGAAGGCCCTGGTGATGATGACGATGGTGACAAAGGTCTCAGCCCATGGCGAGGGTGATGACGATGCTGATGATGAAGGCTCAGCCGATGATAACGATGATGAGGTCGATGCGGAAGATGAAGGTCTCACCTGATGATGATGAGGATGACGATGAAGGCTCAGCCAATGGCGAGGATGATGCTGAGGATGAGGATGAGGAAGGCTCAGCCCATGGTGAGGATGGCGATGCTGATGCTGAGGATGAGGAAGGCTCAGCCCATGGTGAGAACGATGGGGATGACGATGATGATGAGGATGACGATGATGAAGGCTCAGCCGATGGTGAGGATGATGATGACGATGAGGATGATGATGCTGAAGGCTCAGCCCATGGTGAAGACGATGAGGATGATGAGGATGATGATGCTGAAGGCTCAGCCCATGGTGAAGACGCTGAGGATGATGAGGATGATGATGCTGAGGATGATGCCGAAGGCTCAGCCAATGGTGAGGATGATGATGAGGATGAGGATGCCGAAGGCTCAGCCCATGCTGAAGATGATGAGGATGATGATTGATGAGGATGACGAAGGCTCAGCCGATGCTGAAGATGCTGATGATGATGACGAGCGTGACGATGCTGAGGATGAGGAAGATGATGCCGAAGGCTCAGCCGATGGTGAGGATGATGAAGATGACGAAGACGATGCTGAGGAAGATGATGCCGAAGGCTCAGCCGATGCTGAGGATGATGAAGATGACGAAGACGATGCTGAGGAAGATGATGCTGAAGGCTCAGCCGATGGTGAGGATGATGAGGATGATGATTGATGAGGATGCCGAAGGCTCAGCCGATGGTGAGGATGATGAGGATGATGTTGAGGATGAGGAAGATGATGCCGAAGGCTCAGCCGATGCTGAGGATGATGAAGATGACGAAGACGATGCTGAGGAAGATGATGCCGAAGGCTCAGCCGATGGTGAGGATGATGAAGATGACGAAGACGATGCTGAGGAAGATGATGCCGAAGGCTCAGCCGATGCTGAGGATGATGAAGATGACGAAGACGATGCTGAGGAAGATGATGCCGAAGGCTCAGCCGATGGTGAGGATGATGAGGATGATGATTGATGAGGATGCCGAAGGCTCAGCCGATGCTGAAGGTGCTGAGGATGATGCTGAGGATGAGGAAGATGATGCCGAAGGCTCAGCCGATGGTGAGGCCGAAGCCGCAGTGGAACTTGTCCCGCCCGTGGTGCAAAAAGGCGCCGAGAGCCAAAGTGAGAGGAAGAGGAGGGAGCTTCTTCTCCAGCACAGCCCCGACCAGCCCAGTGCTGTCCAGTGAGCCTGCAACACCAAACTGGGATGAACTGGGATGAACTGGGATGAACTGGGACGGCCCCGACCAGCCCAGTGCTGCCCAGTGAGCCTGCAACACCAAACTGGGATGAACTGGGATGAACTGGGACGGCCCCGACCAGCCCAGTGCTGTCCAGTGAGCCTGCAACACCAAACTGGGATGAACTGGGATGAACTGGGAGCAAACTGGGACGGCCCCGAACAGCCTAGTGCTACCCAGTGAGCCTGCAACACCAAACTGGGATGAACTGGGATGAACTGGGAGCAAACTGGGATGAACTGGGAGCAAACTGGGATCGAACTGGGATGAACTGGGACGGCCCCGACCAGCCCAGTGCTGTCCAGTGAGCCTGCAACACCAAACTGGGATGAACTGGGATGAACTGGGATGAACTGGGACGGCCCTGACCAGCCCAGTGCTGTCCAGTGAGCCTGCAACACCAAACTGGGATGAACTGGGATGAACTGGGACGGCCCCGACCAGCCCAGTGCTGTCCAGTGAGCCTGCAACACCAAACTGGGATGAACTGGGATGAACTGGGATGAACTGGGAGCAAACTGGGATGAACTGGGAGCAAACTGGGACAGCCCCGACCAGCCCAGTGCTGTCCAGTGAGCCTGCAACACCAAACTGGGATGAACTGGGAGCAAACTGGGACAGCCCCGACCAGCCCAGTGCTGCCCAGTGAGCCTGCAACACCAAACTGGGATGAACTGGGATGAACTGGGACGGCCCCGACCAGCCCAGTGCTGCCCAGTGAGCCTGCAACACCAAACTGGGATGAACTGGGATGAACTGGGACGGCCCCGACCAGCCCAGTGCTGCCCAGTGAGCCTGCAACACCAAACTGGGATGAACTGGGAGCAAACTGGGAGCAAACTGGGAGCAAACTGGGATGGCCCCGACCAGCCCAGTGCTGCCCAGTGACCCTGCAACACCAAACTGGGATGAACTGGGAGCAAACTGGGACGGCCCCGACCAGCCCAGTGCTGCCCAGTGAGCCTGGGGACAGGACGCTGGTGTCCCAGGTGTCACTGGTGCGTGGCACTGGTGGCACTGGTGGCACTGGTGGCACTGGTGACGTACCCCTGAAGAGCAGGTGTCCCCGCGGCAGCTCCAGCTGGTACCCGAAGGTGACACTGGTGTCCCTGAGCCGCGCGCTGGCCTCCAGCTCCACCCCCACCTGCAGCTGCGCACACAGCGACACTGTCCCCATGTCCCCATGTCCCCATGTCCCCCTGTCCCCCTGTCCCCGTGTCCCCCTGTCCCCCTGTCCCCCTGTCCCCCGTCCCCATGTCCCCCTGTCCCCGTGTCCCCCTGTCCCCCGTCCCCGTGTCCCCCTGTCCCCGTGTCCCCCTGTCCCCCTGTCCCCCGTCCCCATGTCCCCCTGTCCCCCTGTCCCCATGTCCCCCTGTCCCCCGTCCCCATGTCCCCATATCCCCATGTCCCCGTGTCCTGTGTCCCCATGTCCCCGTGTCCCCATCTCC
Organism: Caloenas nicobarica; assembly: GCF_036013445.1. Lineage (NCBI taxonomy): Eukaryota > Metazoa > Chordata > Aves > Columbiformes > Columbidae > Caloenas > Caloenas nicobarica. Next base: position 541,783 of record NC_088278.1, read on the forward strand.
TGTGTACCCATGTCCCCCTGTCCCCACATCCTGTGTCCTCATGTCCACGTGTCCTGTGTCCCCATGTCCCCGTGTCCCCATGTCCTGTGTCTTCATGTCCCCATGTCCCCCTGTCCCCATGTCCTGTGTCCCCATGTCCCCGTGTCCCTGTCCTCCCGTCCCCATGTCCCCATATCCCCCCGTCCCCATGTCCCTGTCCCCATATCCCCACATCTCCCCATCCCCCTGTCCCCATATCCCCCATGTCCCCATAGCCCCCATGTCCCCCTGTCCCCATGTCCCCCCGTCCCCATGTCCCCCCGTCCCCATGTCCCCGTGTCCTGTGTCCCCATGTCCCCGTGTCCCCATCTCCTGTGTACCCATGTCCCCCTGTCCCCATGTCCTCATGTCCCCCTGTCCCCCCGTCCCCATGTCCCCCCGTCCCCATGTCCCCCTGTCCCCCTGTCCCCATGTCCCCCTGTCCCCATCTCCTGTGTCCCCATGTCCTATGTCCCCATGTCCCTCTGTCCCCATGTCCCCGTGTCCTGTGTCCTCATGTCCCCATGTCCCCCTGTCCTGTGTCCCCGTGTCCTGTGTCCCCATGTCCCCGTGTCCCCATCTCCTGTGTACCCATGTCCCCCTGTCCTGTGTCCTCGTGTCCCCAGGTCCCCCCGTCCCTATGTCCCCCTGTCCCTGTCCTCCCGTCCCCATGTTCTGTGTCCCCCTGTCCCCATGTCCCCCTGTCCCCATATCCCCCCGTCCCCATATCCCCATATCCCCGTCCCCATAACCCCCATGTCCCCCTGTCCCCCTGTCCCCATAACCCCCATGTCCCCGTCCCCATATCCCCACATCTCCCCATGCCCCTGTCCCCATGTCCCCATAACCCCCCGTCCCCCACCATTAAGCCCCAATTAATCAATTAACGCTGTTAATTACCTGCTCGTTAGCGCGGTGGTAATATGTGGCGTGAGCTCCCGCCTGGCCCAGCGTCAGGGTCCCGATCCAGTTGGGTGCTGGTGGAGGGGACATGGGGGACTCGTCACCGTGTCACCTCCCCCCCGGTGACACTGGTGTCTGCCCCATGCCCCCCTGTCCCCATGTCACCTGCGTAGCGTGTGGCCCGAGTCCCCTTCACCTTTGTCACCAGGGGTAGACCAACCCTCCCCCAGTGTTCCCAGTGCCACCAGTGTCCCCATCCCCAGTGTCCCTGTCCCCCCAAAGTGTCCCCAGCGTCCCTGTGTCCCCGTGTCACGTCCATAACATGTGGCCAGTGACAGGACTGTACCCTCACCCACCTACTGGGGGTAGACCAACCCTCCCAATGCCCAGGCAAAGGGGTAGACCAACCCTTCCCCAGTGTCCCCAGTGTTCCCCCAAGTGCCACCAGTGTCCCCATCCCCAGGGTTCCTGTCCCCCCAAAGTGTCCCCAGCATCCCTGTGTCCCCAGTGTCCCTGTGTCACCTCCATAACGTGTGGACAGTGACAGGACTGCCCCCTCCTCACCCACCTACTGGGGGTAGACCAACCCTCCCCTTGCCCAGGTACAGGGGTAGACCAACCCTCCCCCAGTGCCCCCAGCTCCCTCCCAGTGCTCACAGTGCCACCAGTGTCCCCATCCCCAGTGTCCCTGTCCCCCCAAAGTGTCCCTAGCGTCCCCATGTCTCCGGTGTCCCCGTGTCACCTCCATTGCGTGTGGCCAGTGACTCACCTGGGCATCATGAGTAGACCAACCCTCCCCTTACCTGGGCACAGGGTGGTAGACCAACCCTCCCCCAGTGTCCCCAGTGCCACCAGTGTTCCCCCAAGTGCCACCAGTGTCCCCATCCCCAGTGTCCCTGTCCCCCCAACGTGTCCTAGGCATCCCTGTGTCCCCAGTGTCCCCGTGTCACCTCCATAACGTGTGGCCACAGGACTGTCCCTACCTGGGCACAACAGACCAACCCTCCCGTTGCCCGGGCAAAGGGGTGGTAGACCAACCCTCCTCCAGTGCCCCCAGCTCCCTCCCAGTGCCACCAGTGTCCCCATCCCCAGTGTCCCTGTCCCCCCAACGTGTCCCAGGCGTCCCTGTGTCCCCAGTGTCCCTGTGTCACCTCCATAACGTGTGGCCACAGGACTGTCCCTACCCGGGCACCAGGGGTAGACCAACCCTCCCGTTGTCCGGGCACAGGGGTAGACCAACCCTCCCTCAGTGTCCCCAGTGTTCCCAGTTCCCCCCCAGTGTTCCCAGTTCCCCCCCAGTGCTGGTGTCCCCGTGTCACCTGCGTATCGCGCCGCCAATGACAGGACCGTCCCCTCCTCCCCGGGGCGCCGGTGATAAACCAGCTCCCCGCCCAGGGCCAAAGTGGGGGTGACGCTCTGCAGATAATGGGCAACCAGGATCCCTAGAAAAGAGGGGGGGGGGTCACCCCAAAACCCCAGGAAGGGGGGGGGACACACTGGGACGGACCCCCTGAGGTGATGGGGGGGAAATGGGGGTGACCCCAAAATGGGGGGTGAAGGGGTTTGGGGGTGATCGAGGGGTTTTTGGGGTTCCCCCCCAAATATTGGGGGGGATAATATTGAGGGGACAATATTGGGGGGTGCCCCATTTTGGGGGTGTCAGGGTTGGGGGGGGGGGATCCCTTGTGCCCCCCCCCCCCCCTCAAAATCAGGGACACCCCCCCTATAAAATTCAAGGACCCTCCAAAAATTTGGGGGTTCCCATTTGGGGGGGGGGGTCCCAATTTGCCACGTTGCGGGGGGCGGTTCTCTGACCTGCCCTCTTTTTTAGGGGGGGGTCTCCCCCCATTTTTAGGGTCCACCCCCATTTTTTGGGTACCTCCCATTTTTAGGGTTCCCCCCTTTTATGGGTCCCCCCCATTCTTTATACTCCCGCCCATTTTTAGGGTCCCCCCTATTTTTTAACACCCCCCCCATTTTATGGGTCCCTCCCCTTTTATGGGCCCCCCCCATTTTTTATGTCCCCCCCCCCCCATTTTTTGGGGTCCCCCCCCATTTATGGCTCCCCCTCATTTTTCAGCTCCCCCCCATTTTTAGGGCCCCCCCATTTTATGGGTCCCCCCCATTTTTGGGGTCCCCCCCCATTTTTTGGGGTGCCCCCCCTTACCTGAGCCCAGCAGGATATCGGGGTTCCCCAAGGTCACGGCCGCCGTGAAATCCCCCCCCCGATATTCCCCGTCCACCTGCCAGTTCACGAACTTGGACCCCTGCGTCTGGGGGGGGGACACGGGACACCCCATTATTGGGGGGAGCCCCCAAAATTGGGGGGAACCCCCCGAAAATGCAAAGATCTGCCCCCAAAATGATGGAACTTGCATGGAAATAAAAGGGGGAGAGTTTAAAATTTGGGGGGATCCCCCTGAAAATTGGGGACCCCCCCCCGAAAGTGGGGGAACCCCCAGAAAGGGGAGACACCTTAAAAATGGGGGGAACCCCCAAAATACGGGGGAAACCCCCCAAAAATTTGAAGATCCGCCCCCAAAATGACGAAACTTCCATTAAAAAAACAGGGGGAACCCCAAAATTTTTGGGGGGGGGGGGGGGTTTCCTCACATCTTTGGGGCTCTCTCTCATTTTTGGGGCGTTTCCCCCATTTTTAGGGGGTCTCCTATTTTGGGAGGGGCTCCCTGTTTTATAGGTGGGGTCCCTATTTTTTTTAGGGGGGTTCCCCAAAATTTGGGGGTTCCCCCTTTTTATCTAATGGGAGCGTCTTCATTTTGAGGTCATTAATTCCATTTTCTGGGGGGTTTCTTTCCATTTTTGGGGCGTATCCCCCACTTTTAGGGCCTCCCCTATTTTAGGGGGATCCCTATTTTAGGGGGGGATCCCCAATATTGGGGGGATCCCCCATTTTTCTGTGACCCCCCCCCTTATTTCTAGGGGGTCCCTCATTGTTTTCTAATGAAAATCTCGTCACTTTTGAGGGGGCTTGGCCCATTTTTGGGGGGTTTTCTCCCCATTTTGGGGGTGTAAGCTCCACGGGGAGGGTGTGAGGAGCCGCCGGGGGGTCCCCCGGCATTGGGGACACCCCGATTTTGGGGGGGGACACCCCGTTTTTACCTGGAAAGCCACCTTGGAGCGCAGCTGGGCCGTGAGCTGGTGGATGATCTGGGCGTTGAGGCTGCCGCTGTTGTCCATGTCCCCGACCAGCACCGGGAACGCCTGCGGCACGGACACACGGACACATGTCCCCCTGTCCCCATATCCCCCTGTCCCCATGTCCCTCTGTTCCCAACACCCCCTGTCCCCATGACCCCCTGTCCCCATATCCCTCTGTTCCCATGTCCCCCTGTCCCCTTGTCCCCCCGTCCCCATGTCCCTCTGTTCCCATGTCCCCCTGTCCCCACATCCCCATGTCCCCTTGTCCCTATATCCCCCTGTCCCCTGTCCCCATGACCCCCTGGTCCCCATGTCCCCCTGTCCCCCTCTCCCCATGTCCCCTTGTCCCCCTGTCCCTCTATCCCCCTGTCCCCATATCCCCCTGTCCCCTTGTCCCCCTGTCCCCCTTTCCCCATGTCCTCTGTCCCCATGTCCCCTGTCCCCACATCCCCATGTCCCCCGGTCCCCTGTCCCCATGACCCCCTGTCCCCCTGTCCCCATGACCCCCTGTCCCCCTGTCCCCTTGTCTCCATGTCCCCCTGTCCCCCTTTCCCCATGTCCCCCTGTCCCCATGTCCCCCTGTCCCCCTCTCCCCACATCCCCCTGTCCCCATGTCCCCTGTCCCCCGTCCCCCTGTCCCCTTGTCCCCCTGTCCCCGTCCCCACCTCTCCCCACATCCCCATGTCCCCTGTCCCCCGTCCCCCTGTCCCCCTGTCCCCATGTCCCCCCGTCCCCCTGTCCCCATATCCCTCTGTCCCCATATCCCCCTGTCCCCATGTCCCCACATCCCCCTGTCCCCATGTCCCCCCATCCCCCTGTCCCCATGTCCGCCTGTCCCCATGTCCCCCCATCCCCCTGTCCCCATATCCCTCTGTCCCCATGTCCCATGTCCCCCGTCCCCCTTTCCCCATGTCCCCCGTCTCCTTGTCCCCACATCCCCCTGTCCCCCCGTCCCCCTGTCCCCGTCACCTCCGTCGGGCTCAGCTGTTTGGTCCCCACGTAGGTGGCCCCGAAATGATAATTGGAGTCCCCCAGGGTGCTCAGCGCCACCGTGTGGTTCACCTGCCGTTCAGCCACCAGTTTTGGGGTGCTGCCTTTCGGGGGGGGGGGGGCGGGCAGCGGTTTGGGGTCAATATCGGGGTGTCCCCCCCCCCCCCCAAAAAAACCTACCTGGAAGTGGTTGCTGAGCCCCTTGTTCACCGTCAGCTTCACCCCCTCCATCTGCACCGGGAAGAGCTCTGGGGGGGTACGGGGGGTTGGGGGGACCCCCAATTTTGGGGACCCCCCCCCCAGTATTGGGGATCCCCCCTTGGGGTTTGCAGGGGGGACGCAAACTGGTTTTGGGGGGTTTCGGGAGGGTAACTGGGGAGTTTGGGGGGTCTTTTGGGGGGCCCCCCAATTTTGGGGACCCCCCCTTGGGTTTGGGGGACCCCCCCCAGTATTGGGGATCCCCCCTTGGGGTTTGCAGGGGGGACACAAACTGGTTTTGGGGGGTCTTTTGGGGGGACCCCCAATTTTGGGGACCCCCCCCAGTATTGGGGATCCCCCCTTGGGGTTTGCAGGGGGGACACAAACTGGTTTTGGGGGTCTTTTGGGGGGCCCCCCAATTTTGGGGACCCCCCCTTGGGTTTGGGGGACCCCCCCCAGTATTGGGGATCCCCCCTTGGGGTTTGCAGGGGGGATGCAAACTGGTTTTGGGGGGTTAATGGAGGGTCTTTTGGGGGGACCCCCAATTTTGAGGACCCCCCCCTTGGGTTTGGGGGACCCCCCCCAGTATTGGGGATCCCCCCTTGGGGTTTGCAGGGGGGACACAAACTGGTTTTGGGGGGTTAATGGGGGGCCCCCCAATTTTGGGGACCCCCCCCTTGGGTTTGGGGGACCCCCCCCAGTATTGGGGATCCCCCCTTGGGGTTTGCAGGGGGGACACAAACTGGTTTTGGGGGGTCTTTTGGGGGGACCCCCAATTTTGGGGACCCCCCTTGGGGTTTGGGGGGGGGACGCAAACTGATTTTGGGGGGTTCTGGGAGGAAGACGTGGGAGATATTTTGGGGGTCCCCCCTATTTTGGGGGGGGGCTCCTGCTGGGATGGGGGTTTGGGGGTCCCAGGGGGGATATTTAGGGGTCCCTGAGGTTTATTGGGGGGTCCCATGGGGGGGGATTTGGGGTCCCATGGGGTTATTTTGGGGTCCCGGGTTATTTTTGGGGGGTCTCAGATTGAATTTGGGGGTCCTGGGGGGTTATTAGGGGTGATTTTGGGGGCCCAGGGGTGATTTGGGGGTGATTTTGGGGGTCCCCGGGGGTTATTGGGGGTGATTTGGGGGTCCCACGGGGTTATTTTGGGGTGATTTGGGGGTCCCAGGTTTATTTTAGGGGTCCCAGGTTTAATTTTGGGGTCCCGGGGGGTTATTTTGGGGGTGACACTGAGGTTCCGGGGGGGCTATTTTGGGGGTCCCGGGGGGGGGTTATTTTGGGGGTCCCAGGTTTAATTTTGGGGTCCCAGGGGGGGCTATTTTGGGGTCCCGGGGGGTTATTTTGGGGGTGACACTGGGGGTCCCAGGGGGGTTATTTTGGGGGTCCTGGGGGGTTATTTTGGGGTCCCGGGGGGTTATTTTGGGGGTGACACTGAGGTTCCCGGGGGGGTTATTTTGGGGGTCCCGGGGGGGGGTTATTTGGGGGTCCCAGGTTTAATTTTGGGGGTCCCGGGGGGGGGTTATTTGGGGGTCCCAGGTTTAATTTTGGGGTCCCGGGGGGGCTATTTTGGGGGTCCCGGGGGGGGTTATTTTGGGGTGACACTGGGGGTCCTGGGGGGTTATTTTGGGGGTCCCGGGGGGGGGTTATTTTGGGGGTGACACTGGGGGTCCCGGGGGGGTTATTTTGGGGGTCCCAGGTTTAATTTTGGGGGTCCCGGGGGGGGCTATTTTGGGGGTCCCGGGGGGGGGTTATTTTGGGGTCCCAGGTTTAATTTTGGGGTCCCGGGGGGGGGGTATTTTGGGGGTCCCGGGGGGGTTATTTTGGGGTGACACTGAGGGTCCCGGGGGGGTTATTTTGGGGGTCCCAGGTTTAATTTTGGGTCCCGGGGGGGGCTATTTTGGGGTCCCGGGGGGGGTTATTTGGGGTCCCAGGTTTAATTTTGGGGTCCCGGGGGGGGGGTATTTTGGGGGTCCCGGGGGGGTTATTTTGGGGTGACACTGAGGGTCCCGGGGGGGTTATTTTGGGGGTCCCAGGTTTAATTTTGGGGTCCCGGGGGGGGTTATTTGGGGGTCCCGGGGGGGGGTTATTTTGGGGTGACGCTGGGGGTCCCGGGGGGGTTATTTTGGGGGTCCTGGGGGGGCTATTTTGGGGGTGACACTGGGGGTCCCGGGGGGGGTGTTATTTTGGGGTCCCAGGTTTAATTTTGGGGTCCCGGGGGGGGCTATTTTGGGGGTCCCGGGGGGGTTATTTTGGGGGTCCCAGGTTTAATTTTGGGGTCCGGGGGGGGGTTATTTTGGGGGTCCCGGGGGGGTTATTTTGGGGGTGACACTGGGGGTCCCGGGGGGGCTATTTTGGGGTCCCGGGGGGGCTATTTTGGGGGTCCCGGGGGCGGGGATTTTGGGGGTCCCGGGGGGGGGATTTTGGGGGTCCCAGGTTTAATTTTGGGGTCCCGGGGGGGGCTATTTCGGGGGTCCCGGGGGGGTTATTTTGGGGGTCCCAGGTTTAATTTTGGGGTCCCGGGGGGGGCTATTTCGGGGGGGGGGGGGGGGGGGGGCTCACCCTTGCACTTCCGGTGACACTCCTCGAACGCGCCGGGGTTGGGCAGCGCGTCCCCCCCGCGGCCGCGGCCTTTTCGGGGGGCCCCGGGGACACCCCCGGCAGCGGGGGGCAGGCCGCGAAGGCCGCGGGGGGCGCGGGCAGCAGCGGAGGCGGCGGCGCGGCGGGGGGAGGCGAGCCGGCGGCCAACAGGTTGCCCATGGTGGGGGGGGGGGGGGGGCTGCAAAAAAAAACGGGTTCGGACCCCAAAAAACCCCAAAACCGGCCCAAATCGCGACGCCCCCCCCCCCCCCGTCCCCCGACACACCCGACTCACGTTGTGGCGCCCGGATGAGGGCTGAGGGGAAGAGCGCAAAGCCCCGCCCACCGCGCTCTCATTGGCTGGCGGAGGCGCGATGCGCGTTTCTATTGGTGGGCGCGGCGGACACGCCCCCCTCCCGCCCCTCTGCGCTCCCGCCTCTTCCGGGGAGGTGGAGCTTCCCGCCCTTCCTCGCCCCGCGCGTTCTCATTGGTGGTTCCCGGCCCGCGCCCCGCGCTCATTGGTCGCGGCGGGGTCGGGGTATAGAGCGGGCGAGGGCGCCGCAGGACGGAGCGGCAGCGCTGGCGGCGCCATTTTGGGGCGGGCTGGGCGCTGGAGGCCTCGCTCTATGGCAATGGGAGGACCATTGTATAATAACAACCCCGTAAATACAGTGGGTCCTAGAAAATCAATATATAAATACAGTAGGACCTACAAAAACAATAAGTAAATAACGTAGGTCCTACAATAAATCCCTCCATAAAACCAATCCCATAAACCCCCCATAAAGTAGGTCCTACAGTAACAACGCTCTAAACAAACCAGATTGTATAATAACCAGCTTGTAAATACAGTAGGTCCTACAAAATCAACATATAAATAAAATAGGTCCTACAATAAATCCCCCCATAAAACCAATCCCATAACCCCCCATAAAGTAGGTCCTACAATAACAAACCCCTAAATAAACCAAATCGTAGAATAACAACCCCGTAAAAACGGCACGTCCTACAAAACCAACATGTAAATAAAGTAGGTCCTACAATAAATCCCCCCATAAAGCTGATCCCACAGCCCCCTATAAAGCAGGTCCTACAGTAACAACCCCCTAAATAAACCAAATTGTATAATAACAACCCCATAAATAGGGTAGCTCCTACAAAACCAACACGTAAATAAAGTAGGTCCTACAATAAATCCCCCCATAAAGCTGATCCCACAACCCCCTATAAAGCAGGTCCTACGATAACAACCCCCTAAATAAACCAAATTGTATAATAACAACCCTGTAAATACAGTAGGTCCTACAAAACCAACACATAAATACAGTAGGACCTACAAAACCAACATGTAAATAAAGTCGGTCCTACAATAAATCCCCCCATAAAGCTGATCCCACAACCCCTATAAAGCAGGTCCTACAATAACAAACCCCTAAATAAACCAAATTGTAGAATAACAACCCCGTAAATACGGTAGGTCCTACAAAACCAACGTGTAAATAAAGTAGGTCCTACAATAAATCCCCCCATAAAGCTGATCCCACAACCCCCTTATAAAACAGGTCCTACAATAACAACCCCCTAAATAAACCAAATTGTATAATAACAACCGTGTAAATACGGTAGGTCCTACAAAACCAACATGTAAATAAAGTAGGTCCTACAATAAATCCCCCCATAAAGCTGATCCCACAACCCCCTATAAAGCAGGTCCTACAGTAACAACCCCCTAAATAAGCCAGATTGCAGAACAACAACCCCATAAATAGGGTAGGTCCTACAAAACCAACATGTAAATAAAGTAGGTCCTACAAAAACACCGCCATAAACCAAGCCCTACAATAACGAACAAAGCCCCAAACAGCCTTTATTGTGTCTCCCAGGGTCTCCAGTCCCTCCCAGTCCCTCCCAGTGCTCCCGGTGCTCCCAGCGGCGTTATCTGAGCCCAGTTTCTTCTTCTCGCGCTGTTTCCTCCGAACCACCTCCAGGTTCCGGTCCTTCCACATGCTCTTGCGCAGCTTGATGGGGCGGCTGCCCACGTACTTCCCTGAGGGGGGGACACGGGGGTTACTGGGAGCACTGGGAGGGAACTGGGAGCACTGGGAGGGCACTGGGAGGGCACCGAGAGG